>NC_082600.1:34569119-34869119 GCF_030936135.1 Gavia stellata
TAGACAGGCATGCGATTGAAGTGCGTAATCATAAACGAAGCACACAGCCATAACAAAAACTATATTATGCTTTCATGGTAAAATTTTCTGTCGGACACTAAACTGCTTTTTGTCAGCTGTTAACCCTCTCAGAAAATTTGTCCTGAGCAATCATCAGCAGAGGAGATAGCACTCAGTACTGAGTGAACCAGTACAGAGTAACAGGACTGAGGACACTAGGGCTGATGATGTGGGTGCGGTTGGCTGTGAGTTTTCTGATGAACAGATGCTTAGGGGAAAATACCAATAAGTCAAAAATAATGTTTCATAAAAGCATAACCCTCAGTAGATTCCAGCAAAACATGGGCCTGTTCTTCCTGCAAGCTGTAGTGGAAGACACTATATCTGGAAATAGCTGGAAATCTTTAGGTTTTGCATGCATTACCCATAGAGACACAATGCTTGGTCCCCATTCCAGCTACAGATCCTGGGAGAAGATGACATTTGGAAACGTCTATATCGTGAACTGCACAGGTTTCTAAATTATGTTTATATTCCTACTGTTTTGTTTCCAGAAAACAGGTAAAAGGTCTTTGGATTCTCCTTAAAAATTGCTTAGACAACAGAGCAGATGTTAGTGATTTCGGGATATGACTAGCATTTGTTCCAGCTTTGAAAGGTTCAGAAGCTCATGGAGATTTTTTTAGGTCCACACATTGAGCTGGTTACTAAGAAATAATTTAGAAGAAACTATGGTCTTGTGGAGATAAGCATAGAAATACTGTACTACTTGGTTCTTTCTGGGATAACAACTCTTGAAATATGTTGGGTTTTTTGCTGCTGGCAAATAAAGTCAATGCAGAAATGCTTAAAGCTGAGAACAGAAGATAGATTTATCTGGTAAGAATCTGAGGTTTCTTTTATCTTAACTAGTGTTATGGTTTAGAAAATGAAAATGGCTGGTTGTGGTCAGTAAGATTAACTGAAATACAGAAACAATAGGAAAAAAATCCATTCTGGAAGTATGTATGCCACAATAAATCTCTCCATTTAAAGTGAAAGAAGAATATTTTTTAGCAATAGCTTCTTCACAACTTCTGAGTTACTCATGCTTTCACTTAGGATTTGTTCAACCAAAATCTTGTTTTAATGATATATGTTTGATGTACATGTCTATTGTGGTTACATTCTAACATCTTTTGGATCTGGTGACATGCTATATCTAATAGAATGAAAATGAAAATTAGATCACACAGATCACACATGGACTGTGTTTGCTGCTAAAACGTGAAGGTTCTGAAATGTATTATCTCTCATTCTTTGCATTAAAACTATGTAATTGTGTTTACAAGTTTCAGCAAATATAAAGCTAATTGGCCACATGTACCCTAGTATAAATTTGATTGAAAGTTTCTAATAACATGCCGATACTCCAAATAACATGAAGGAACAAATAAGGAGAAAATCTTTCAAATCCTGATCCACGTGTACAGTCTTTTATCAGGCAAATCACTCCCTAAAATCAGTATGAACTATATGGATTTTGTGGGATTAGACTCCACTTTTCCTCTTTCCTGAGGATATTTTGTGAAGTCAGATTGTTATAATTTGAACTATATGTATCACATTAGCAACACAATAAATAAACTCCATGCTTCACTGTTAAGGAATGGACTTTTCCTGTAACATCGAGATAACATATATAGTTCCAGAACTGGACCGCATTTGCAGCATACCATTATGAAACTGCTGTGTTTGTATCTTTGGAATTACTATGGTGCTTGCCTGAAAATAAGTATAGAGATCTGTGGACCACTGAACTCAGACTCACAGACATAACTAAGGGAGAAGGTCTCGGTAAGAAAGGATGAGCCTAACAATTCAAAATGCTTTGGGTAAAAGCGCTGCTTGCTTTCAAAGAAGACATTCCCAACAACATCTTAAGGTATATACCATAATTTCTCTTTTTCTCTGTAGCTTATTCTATTGTACCTAGCAAACTGTTCATTGAGATCAGATCAGAGAGCAATATATAAATACAGATTAGAACTGCCTTAGGTTGTAGAGAAAAAGTAAGTTAGTTTGCAAATTTCTCTCTCTGATTTCTTTTGCTCTTGAGACACATTGAAAATGGGTTCTGACATTTTTAATGCAAATTTTTTTTTGTTTTTAAAATGTTGACTTTCTGAGTAAGCATTTAAAAGAGACAGAACTAATTACTGAATTGCTTTCCATATATTTTAGATGAAATGTGTACTACAAAGCTGATACTGTGAAGAGTTATTTCACAAGCCTGCAAACTCCATTGTTAGTCAGGGCCTGAATTTCTCTGGAGTGGCAGTTCATTTTCACTTCTGAGCACAATCAGCGATTAACTCCAGGCCTCCAGAAGGGGAAGGCTGGGTGTTAGCTGGTTGCATTCCCTTAGCATCCTGGTACTTTCACTGATTGTGGAATTATTGCTGGAGATGACTTAGAAATTAAATCTATATTCGCATTTTAAGGAAAGGTACAGCATTGAATAAACTTTCAGGGTGGAGTTGTGGCGGTCATGCAAGAGTTCCATCCTACAAAAGTTCCTAGGCAACCTTAGGTGTTGGCAACACCAGGGGAGCTTGGTGTGCTGACTCTAAGAGAAACTATATGGAGGGTAGAACGGAGTTGGAGACACCGCAGCCAGGCTATGTGATAAGATGGGAACTGGAAGGACCTACGGAACAATGAGATGGAGACTCACCCTGATAACTAGGATATGTACCTGGTCAAAGACAATGCTATTGTACAAAGATACAATAACCTATTTAGTGTGTGTAACAGCGTGTAGTGGAGTACCTGGGAATGGGCCCACAGTCACCTTTTGACAAAATACTCATTATAATCTCATTATAATACTGTGGAATAATTGCTGGAGGTAATTTAGGAATTAAATTTATATTAAAGGTACAGCACTGAAGAAATCTTCAGGGTGGAGTGTGGCGAATATGCAAGGAATCCATCCCACAGAAGTTCCCTAGGCAACCTTAGAAGTTGGCAACACCAGGGGAGGTTGGTGTGCTGACCCTAAGAGAAACTGCACGGAGGGTGGAGCGGAGTGAAGACACCGTGGCCAGGCTATGTGATAAGACAGGAACTAGAAGGTACTATGGAACTGACAAGCTGCATATTTACTACCCTGAGCTGCATATTTACCACCCTGAGCCAACAGTCTGTAATTTTTTGACAAAATACTATCATTTGGGTGAACTTTGCTCATTATAATCTCATTATAATACCAGAAAACACACCTCCATCCCAAAGCTACCCACCTCCAACCTCACTGACCACCCCTCACTGAGCTTGTGCTCTGGATTTTTCTTAGTCTATACCTTTAAAAGCAAAACAAGAAACTTGTACACCAATTATAATAGAGGTATGTATGACTAGATACACTCAAGCACCACCTGTAAGGACAAATAATATAAAAATGGCTTAAGAGAGGAACGATGCCAGGGAAGATACCATCACAGACCACCTCTGACATCTGGGATCAGTCAATGGGCTGAACCTCTCTTCCCCCCCGCAGGGACGCCTTTGGGTAAGATTCGAACACTTGGTTATACTGAGTGCTTCCCAGGGAGACTTAGAAATCTCTATAGAGTTGCTTTATAACTTAACGCGCTTGTAGCCAGGCTATATTGCTCATATTCTTAGTATTTGCACATGCTTTGCAGGCAGTAATTTTATCACCGGCAATCCAAAAGAACTTGTGTATCTATTGCTTCAATAAACTGCACTATTCACTAATCTAGCAGTGAGAGTTCTCATTGAACGGCACCAAATCCCTTAAGCGTGGCTGTGCTAGTTCATGGAACGCGACTAGACTGAAAGTGTGCAGTGTTACGAGTGCATCCGTAATCGTGAAAGTTCAATACCTTGAACGCGACCGGACTTGTAACACAGAGAATTGGGCATCACTCAGAATCTAAGCCTAGCCGCCCCCAGCCCCTCTGATACCTGTGGACAAGCTGGAATGCAAGGGGGTTTATTTTCTGCCAAATTGCCTTGCCCTTTAACGCGACAAATACTAAAAACCACACCTCCATCCCAAAGCTACCCACCTCCAAGGTGTGACCACCCCGCACTGAGCCTGTGCTCTGAATTTTTCTCGGTCTATACCTTTAAAAGCAAAGTGAGAAACTTTTACACCAATTACAACAAAGAAATATATGACTAGAATCACTCAAGCTCCACCTGTAAAGTAAAAATGGTATAAAAAGACTTAAGAGAGGAGGGGTGTTCAGGAAGACACCATCGCAGACCTGCTCTGACATCTGGGATCAGTCGACAGGCTGAACCTCTCTTTCCCCCCAATAGGGATGCCTTTGGGTAAGATTCAAACACTTGGCTATACCAAGTGTCCCCCCGCAGGAGATTTAGCAACCTCTATAGGGTTGTTTTGTGATTTAATGCACTTGTAGCCGGCTATATTTCTCATATTAACGCTTAGCTATACCAAGTGTTTCCCCGGGAGATTTAGAAACCTCTGTAGAGTTGTTTTGTGATCTAGCTCGCTTGTAGCCAGACTATGTTATTCATATTCTTGCTATTTGTACCATCTTTGTGGGCAGTAGTTCTATCACTGGCAATGCAAAAGAACTTGTGCATCTATTGCTTTAGTAAACTACACTATTCATTAATCTAGCCATAAGAGTTCTCATTGAACGTGACCAAATTCCTTAAGGGTGGCCGTGATAGTTCATGCAACGTGGCTGGACTGAAAGTGTATGGAGTTACAAGTGCATCCGTAATCATTAGGGCTCTCTATACATATACACATATATGTGTGTGTGTATATGTATATATATTGAACATGATCGGACTTGTAATACAGGAAATTGGGCATCACTCAGAATCTAAGCCTAGCCGCCCCCAGCCCTTCTGATATCTGAGGACAAGCTGGAAAGCAAGAGGGTTTATTTTCTGCCAAATTGCTCAGTCCTTTAATGCGACACTGATATTAGGCCATACTGCTGCAGTAATCGTGTCTTTGTGTCTCAAGATGAGGGAGGAAAACTTTGACTTTACTGAAGTCAAGTGATACTTTGCCATTAACTTCAAAGGATTTTGTATGCTTGGAGCTTAAGCCATGTAGGTAACTCCAGTTGACCATTTAGGCTTTATTTAAGTATTGAAGTGTCAGAGGACTAAGGGGTTTCAGCCCTCCATTAGCACCAGCAAGTACAGGGGCAATTGCACCATATTTCAACTGGGCCACAGTGCAAGCATTGTCTCATCTTCCAGATTAGGCCTCAGTCCCTTGCCATATATTGCTGTTGATACCATAAAATCACAAATAATCCATTGAGAATATTTCGTTGTCTAGTGAAATCATATCTAGATTGAAATTCCATTGATTTAAATAACTGATTTATTGCTAATTCCAAATATGCTGGTCACTAAAGTTTCAGTGGACCATAAAATTGAAAAGGGATCAATTTGAGTCAAACACAATGTTTAACTTAATAAGAAAATAATTGTTGAAATCATATTTCTTCTTAGATCAAATTTATTTTGCAAATAATCTGGCAAAAATGAGGCTAGTTTTGTGTAAATGAGTATGGACTTTAAACAACCATTTTGGATTAAAAAAATGTCATTAGCTCTATTTAGAACATAGATCCTGTTAATATAGAAATCTTCAGTAATTCTGGACAGGATGTGAAAGAAGAATGATGAAAGTAATTGAAGCTGCAGGGAGGGAGAGAGTAAGTAACAATGTAATTACATGAATTGGAATTTGTCCAGGTCCCTAGAACTAGAAAATGCCAAAATGCTACTTAGCAAGATATTTCTATTAAAAAAAGTTATAAAAGTTTCTACACTCGTGCAGCAACAAATCTTCAATCTTTAGCATCCACTCTGACCTTCTATTCCCTCCTGGGCTAAGCAACTTCCTTCTCTTTCAAAGGAATGCTTTAAACTAGTCTATTCCCGAAAGAGAACAATGCCTCTTTCTGGAAATCTTCAGCCTTTTTCCCCACCACACTGACTTTCCTGTTTAGAAATAGCTCCCTAGTGAGCACAAATTCCCCCACATTAAAAGTCCACTTAAATTTGTTTCCAGTTTTCAAGAAAAATTGGTAAATGCAATATATTTCTATTTAAAGTGCACTTATAGTAAAACTTTATTATACCATCTAAATATATATTGGACCAATTACAATCAACCGTTATACTGTAATGTTACAATAATATTACAACCTAGTATATTATATGAATTACGCAAAAAACTCTCTGCTGACATAACCTCTTCCTTAATGGATTTTTTCCTACTAGTCTCTACTAAGTTCTAAAAGTTCCAAAACTTTTGCAAACTCTAGAGTAAATGACATCCATAATTATGTTTACAGTACAGTATATACTACTACTTCTGTGTATAAATATACAACATGTATTGTAACACATAGAGTATCATTCTTTTATCTTACACAGTGTTCAGTCCCATATGGAAAAGGGTCTTAGTGATCTATATGCTAGCAGCTCTGTGCATGTTTCTAGACCAGAGAAAACAGGACACCTCACTGATCTGAAGATTTAAAAAACAGTACTATCACTATTGATATAAAATGAACTGGTTTTATTTTACGCAAATACGTGGTTAAGACAGGTTTGTAATGCAATGCTTCAGCAAGTGTGAAGAGATGTAAGTGAACATTTGTGTGTAAGCTACTTTACACTCATTCTTCTTGGGTGGTTGACAATAAATTAATGTCAAGAATCGATTTATTTATTGTGATTGCGGTACTTGGGTTGTTTCAGGGAAAACCCAAGGCTAATAATTCACATTTCCCATTTTCCAGGAATAGCTTTGATTTAATTTTCCATTTAAAATCTAAATCTTTGAATTTATACATCTTTGCTAAGTTTGGTATGGGACTATGCCTATTTAATTCCAACTAGTAACAATTAGGGTGTATTTGAGTCAGCTATTTTAGTAAACACATTTAAATTCAAATATATTTGTAAGACGAGCAGAAGGTTTTTCTAAAATCCATTGCCTATTTTATATTACAAACCTGGACTATAGATTTACAGCAGTATTTTCCTTCCGCAGTTTGTAAAACAAACAAAGGACAGAGAAAAATGCAGAAAAATCCGTGCGAGAGGAGCCTCGAAACTTCTGTAATGATAAAAGCATTTCAAGGCTGCTGGTCTACCTGAAAGTGTAGCATGGGATACTTTAAATTGCATTTGTTCTAAGCCATGAGGAGCTACAGTTTTCACAGACAACATAAAAGCCGAGCACTGCTGTGTTAGGCAAAAGCAACCCTATGTTTGTATACATTATCCTATATATATATAAAGCACAGAAGGAAGTCTACAGTTCTTCTGAGAAATATTTCTTGAATTGTCATCAACTCTTATAGGCCAGTCAAATAAAATACATTTGTTTGGCCAAAGAAATGCAAAATATTCCAACCATCTGTCGATTTTAGTGCTAAGTTAAACAAAGAACAATAGAAAGACATGACCAGCAGAAAAAGACTTAAGAGTTTTTGTCTTTACTGCTGGCCAGGTTTTGGTTTTTCTGCTGGGTTTTCGGTCTGCAAATATGCAACCTAATAACATTATTCCAAAAATACCTAGTTACTACTGCTTATTAAGAAAGTAGAAATAATGGCTCTAAAGCAACATGCAGATTGTTTGACGCTGGTAGCAACTGAGTATTGTCTAGGCTTTCTTAGTGTTAACTTACATTTAACACTTCAAAGCTGCTTTGTACAGTACTTAGCTCAATCCTGTTTTGCAACATCATAGTAGATGAAGAGAGCATTAAGACACATTTTTTTGAGATTTCAGGTGATTTCTAATATTTACTTTGTATTTATTGCTCAGCTACTTCATATTTATCACTCAGCTACTTCATATTTATTGCTCGGTTTGATGATCAAAGAAGTATTTTTGCAATATTAAAATTGGCTGCAGTTTTCCAGATTGTGGAGAGGCCACTGCATATTGCCAAAAAAATTAGTCAACTACATTTTTTTTCCTAAAATTTGGCATTCTTCATTATTATTCTTTTTTTAATGCTTATTATTGAGCAGGTGTGATTGCATTTGATTGTAATTTATATATCATAGACAGGTATTGCTAGGTGTTGTGCAAACTGGTTTAAATAAGATCAAAACCACTGACCCAAACAAAGACAAAAGAGCAAAGCCACCTGTACTATTGCTAGGAACTCAAACAGGAGTGACCCCAACATATTAGGTTTTAGCAGAAATGAAAAAAAAAGGAACCTCTTCTCATGAGATTGCTTCTTCTTTCTTCAAAACCTAAGTGGTTCTACTAGGAAGTTTCAATAAACATGCAGAATAGAGCTTTTAATTCAAAGCTTAGCATTTTATCTGTATTAAAATAAATGCCAGAGTCTATTGAGGTTCTTTTGTTGAGTAAATGAATGAAGAATAATTGTTTAAAGGATACCCACATTACTAACAGGTTTTGAAACAGAATTTTCTTCACCTGAACTTCTCTATACATAAGGAAAGTGCTCAGCATGCCAGTTCTTGAATGCTTCTTTATTAAACTGCCTTGGTCAGGTAATGGAAACTGTCCCATAGTCTTTGGATCAGGGCTCTACAACCCTTTTTGACAGGGCTGCTAATCCCAGGTGCTTTGAGGAAAGGGAATACTCAGAAAAAACATATTTTTAC
This sequence comes from Gavia stellata, assembly GCF_030936135.1. Taxonomy (NCBI): domain Eukaryota; kingdom Metazoa; phylum Chordata; class Aves; order Gaviiformes; family Gaviidae; genus Gavia; species Gavia stellata. Next base: position 34,577,795 of record NC_082600.1, read on the forward strand.
AGAAAGAGAAAAAAAAAGATACTATTGTTCTGGAGAATACAATATACAAGAATAATGGAATGAAGAGTGTTTTGAAATATTTGTTTTCTGTCTCTGTGTAATGATTGGGGGTGGGGGAGTCAGGGGCTGCTGCTAAGTGGTTTGTGGCATTTTTAAAATCTGAGAGGTTTCAAAGGAGTTGGTAGAGTTCTTCCACCACGAGAGGGTTAGCCACTGACAAGGTGAACACACTTGTCAAACAGCAGAAGCAAGATTCAATAGGTTGATCCATGTGTCACTGGGACAATAGTAGACCTGGTGCCTAACTATTGATATGAAAGCAATAGGCCACCAATATATCTCATTATAATTATCTTTGATTAATTTAGGGTAAAATTAATACTTGATGTAACAATTAAACAAATAAAATCCAAGAACCGCATAATCACCAGCTACACAGAAAGGTTTTCAGTGAGACTTAACTCCTTTAAAGATACTATTGAATATGTGGGGATCCAACTTTTATCAATCTACACATACTTAAAAAAATCTTTGAAAGTAACTAATAAAAAGAGACCATATAAGATTTGAGGTTGCTTTTCTAAGAAGTCACACCTGTAATTTATTTTTATATGCTGCCTGTTACTCCAAAATGTTTGGCAGATTGTACAAACTGCCGTCATGTTTGGCACTGTTCAAACTGAGTCATGCTTGCTTAGGCAGGACATTTTCTTTTTTTCAAGCAAGAGTCTAAGGAGAACAACAGGAGAGAACATTTTTGCATGAGTGTGCAGGCAGAAACTTTTCTCATTAAAATGGTGTAGGAACTTTATTGCCCACATTGTAAAAAAAATGGAATTGCGCTTATAATATCTTAATTCAATTTTACATACTGCATTTGCCATGGCACTCAGTGTATCCGCTTTTGAAAGCTAATGACCTGAGTCAGCTTGGACAAGATCTAAACTTCTGTTTCCAGGGAATCTAAATATTTTTATTTGCAGTTATGGAACCACACTATACCAGCAAGTCTGTGAAATAGTGCATTCAATCCACATTAGAAGCTCCTAGATTTATTTTTTTTGCGGGGGAGGGGAGAGGGGAGAAAGAAAGGTACAGAATTAATAAAAAAGGCCGTGAAAGTATGAAAGTAAAGTTTATGCTCTCCTCTCACTAAAAACCAAATAAATTGAAGTCTATTTTTTTCAGAAAATGTAATGTAATTTTCTTGTTTCCCAAGTTCCAGCTACAGCATTGCCATAATTCAGCTCTGCTTTTCCAAATGCTTCCCTTTCTCCCCTCAAATCATCTTTTATTTTTTAAAAAAGACACATTATATGTTTCCTCTGTTCCAGTTCTGTAATATATCAGCAAAGCTGTTTGGGTTTTAATTGATTTATTGTAAATGATTTTGGTTTTATATTGTTGGTGCTTTAACATAGAAAATCTTCATGTTGAGGATGTTTTATATGTTCATGTGACTGATTTCTCACATTTGAGTTTTTAACTTTATGAATTGTTACAGAACCTTACCTATCTATGTCCTGAGACTCTGCCATATAAATACCTTTATTGGTCTGGGTTTTGGTACCTAACTAAGGGTGCTCTGAACAGCTGAAAAAATTCTCATCACTGTAGACAGATAATGGGTTGCTGCAGCTAAAGAGACACTTTGACCAATTTCACTGGTTTTAAGACATATTGTAACACAAATTTCGCTAGAAAGTATTGTTCACTTTTAGGACAGGAGAGATGCAGTGCACATTGAAGAAGAAAAGCTACACTACACTGCATTTACTTGTCTTCTCATAATCAAAAACTACTGGGATCCAGTGTGACACACATTTAAAAAAGCATTGTGCAAGAAGAGGTGGTTTTCTAATGAAGAAAAAAGCAAAAGCACACAGGATGTTCTGTAAAATGGATTATAATTCAGTTAATGAAAATGTTATGCAGGATAGCTCTATATCAGATTACAACCCTTTCCAACCTTCTGCAGAAACAAAGACATCTGAATAGTTTGAATGATACTTCAGTTTTCTGACAAGGGGGAGTAATTTTGACTTAAAACCAGATGAGTCTTTGTAGGTGAGGAAAACTTTTCTTCAGTCTTAAAAATGTGAAAAGGATTTTTTTTCTTCAACTTTGCTGTTTGACTTATAGTAAAAAAAGTATAAATTTGCATTTTACTAATTTTCTTTTAAATGTTGCGTGTATTAGCTTGTTGTTGCAGAGAGCATCCATCTGACTGCTTATTTAGGTAACAGAAGTATTTGTCATAATTGTGTTCATATTGCACTTTCAGAAAAAGATTGACATTACATTGCTGTATGTTAAATGAACTTTTAGGATTTTTCTTTATATAGTAAGAAGAGAAATAATCTAAAGGGGGACTTCTTTAAGGATCTTCAGTAAATAAAAATAATGGTAGCAGCAAACAATTACATGCACAAAATACAAGAAAGCGAAGAGAAGTATCAAAAGACCTGATCAAAAGCACATCTGAGTCAGTAGATAGATGATTATTACCTTCAATAAATAAGAAATCTGGCCCTACCTGTATTTAATACAAATATTTTCCTGTTTCATACTCATTCAATAAACTGGCTTTATGAAAAGAAATGTAGCATATGTAGCCTTGAACATTGTATCAGGATGCTCAAGTTTTTCCCATGATAATACCAGAAATTTTCAAATAACATTTGAAATGAAATAACATTTTAACAATTTTACATTAGTCATAATGAAGAAAAATAAACCCCAAATGAAAATTTGTAGGATTTTTCCAGTCCTTCTATGTTTCCTTCTCCAGATGTCTTCACAAGTACATAGACTTCAAGTTAGTGCTGAATTTCAGAACATACTTCTAATATACTTTCCACTTTTACACCTTATGTTTCCTTCTTCATAAAGTTCAGTTTTTTCCGGAGTTCAGGCTCATGTACTACCTTATCTCTACTGCCTTCTAATTAGTACTGTCTTTTTTCCTATTAGGACCTATTTGTGTACACAGAAATGTCCTATCCCTCTGCTTGTATTCACCTAAAAGATAGGGATAGAGATATCATTGGGGCATTTCATTAAAAATATATGACTAAAATGGAACAGCATATTTACAAAACAGTCCACTGCCTTGTGCAGTTTATTTTGTTTACTAAACTTTATTTCCCATGGTATTTTCTTCACGTGTCCTACCATCCGACATTTTCTGCAGTAAAATCCTGATAATGATTTTTCTCTGGCAACTTTCAACCTTTTGCTTGGCTAACAGTTATCACTGCTCACACTCTTCAACACTTAGTGCCTAGTTTGTTAGGGCTAAAACCATTATTTCATATTCGTACATTAAATCTGATTTTCTATTACGTAGCTAAATATATTTTATTCAGTATCCTATGGAATATTTATTTATTTTCACATTGCCTTTTTTAGTGTCTTCAATGATCTCTGTCATATCCATACTATTGATTATTTTTATGACACTAAGATAACCTCTCAGACAACCATTCTGGTTCCATAACTGTATTATACTTACCGTTAAAAAAACCTAATAACTTTGTAAACCCAAATCTTGTATCATCATACAGGTGTGTTCATTATCCTTGTTACACCTCGTGCTGGTATCTCTCCATCTATTTTTATGTGTATGTGCATCACTGTGTTACTATTTTCAAATCATTTTTATACTGTAAACAGCCCCCATCTGCCATATATCCCATATGAAACTTAACAGTCACATCTTCGAAAAACTCCAGTAAATTATTAAAGCAATTATTCATGTAAGTCAATAAACTTCTTTATAAATATATGTGGACCACTTGCATTATAAGTTTTAAGAAGTTGCTTTACAAATAATTGACATATATTCAAACTGGAAAAAACAAGACTGAACATTATAAATGAGTCATATTCAATCTATACACTAGACCGGTGTTTCCAAAATCTAACTCTAAACTATTAATCCTATATTTACTAATAATTATTTGTATAATACTGTTTTTCTGAGAAAAGTACAGTTTATCTTACTCAATACTATTATCTAAAAATTAAGGATCAATAGAACAGAATAAGCAGAAACTTATTCAATAAGAATCTCAAGCTGAACAAACTTTTACCAATTATCACAACATCTGACATAGATAAGTGCTGTGAGTACTTATGAACCATATACTTTTTTTTATGGGTAACAAAAATGAACAATAAGAAATCTGCGTAACTTGCCTAAGAACAGTTACATAAAATAAATATCAAAGTAGCAATTAGAACTCAGAGATTTCTCATTTTTAGGATATTTAGTTCTCTAGACAATAAAGCTATTTTAAGTATAACGAACTGACTATATTTCTAAGTGACCAAAAAAAAAAAACGATTTGTTAGCCAGTCTTTGGTATTGGAAATGAGCTATTACTTAAAAACTTACATGTCTCTGTTTGTTAAAGATTGGTATTCAGTTACTTGACAATTACTGTGAGATCAGTCACACTTCATGATTCTCTGAGATCTGTTAGTTCCTTATCATACTGTGAAATTTGATTCTGGCCTTGACTATTTTTGAATTTCTTAGTTCTGATGGGAAAAGTTGAATTGAAAAATCTAGTAATCGTCTTTCTTTAAAAAAAAATTCTGAAATTATAGTGGTTGGTGAAATCGGGACAGATGACTTATCACCATTTATTTATTTTTAGGATTCTAGAGTTGTCATTTTATCTAGCCAAATAGTAAGTTCTTTATGTCCAACTGATTTCAATGGGATTTATGTGTTCTGAAAAACTGGCCTCATATACATGACTTCCAAGTATATAACTTACAGTCATAGTAAAAACATCTTAGTATAGGAGGATAGATTAAAAGGTTATAATGAACTGTATTGTCTGAAGTTCCAAACAATATGAAAGACAAAAACCCCCAGATTTTTAAAAAAGCTACTACTCTTAGAAAGATAAATCCCATTTCACCATGTAATGCATCTTGCAAAAAGGCAAGATTATGCAAAAGTGATTATGTAATTTGAAGAGCTTTAAGGAGGTGAGCATTAAATTTAAAAAACAATCCATGTCCTACAAGAGAGGTACTGCTGGTGACATCTACAGATGGCATTGAAACACTGGAGGATGTTTCATCCTGGAGAACACAGAATGAAAAACCATTCAAGTAGAGTAACTAGCTGACTAAACCCTGTACTTTACAGTCTATAAAAAGTGTTAAATGTCATACAGACAAGGTCTTTCAATAAATAAGTTAATGAAATCATTTTTTCTCCGCTTTGTTTAACCCAAAAGGCTATAAAGTTTCAGCTGAGCAGTGCAATACTGCTCAGAGGAGAGGTGCTTTGAACTTCTGCTTGCCTCAACACAAGAAAGAATAGGACACTGTTTCTTTAAGAGTGTTGAGTGTCTTTTTTGGGTGACATGGCTTTCCCTTTGGAAAATAAAGGGACAGTGGAGAGAGAGCACCTACTAAAGACAAAGGCAGATCTACACCTCACCAGCGGCAGCTATAGCAGCTGCAGGACCTGTTAGCAAGACCGTATTTTCAGACTTAGCAAGGGGCACAAGGATATGCCTGCTGCGAGCAAGTTTCAGCCCTGGAGCCACTCGTCCTGCTCAGAGGAGGGCAAAGAGTGATGCTGTGATGCCTCTCTGGGCTAATGATGCCTTGGTGGGATTTCTAGATCTGCTCACAAGTCAGAGTTCTTGCTTGATTTCAGATTTCAGTTAGGCTCTGCCATGCAGGCCCAAAATGGGCAAGAGTAGTCTCTGGGGTGCCATCTCTGAGGATAAGCCATGGTTGCTTTGTAGTAGTTTTGTATATATATGTATATATAATATATTTTTGCATACTTGATGCAGGTACACTGCACCCTTCTAGATGTTCCTGCTAGAGAAGCAGGGTTGAAAAACTTGGCTGTGCCCTTGCGGTGCTCTATGAGAAGACTGCTCTCTTACCATAGTAACTTTTTCAAGTCTGGAAGTACTGGGGAAGCAGCTGGACTCTGCATGCCTTATGCTCTTATGAGTGGACCTAAAGATAGAGAGAGGTCAGGATGGTCTCTGATTTATGCTAAAGAGCCCTTTGTCCTCTGACCACTAGAGTACATTACAATATCCTGACCATTAATTTTTAATGAGTCCCACCATATTGACCATAAAGTACATAGAGTTAAATGTAGTATGCCCCACACCAATAATTTTTTATGCTTTTTTTTTTTTTTTTTTAAATAGGAGACATTCAGACAGGTAATTCAAATCTCCCTCCCTCATCCAGTACCAGCCTAGACAGATTTTAAACAAATTAACTGGCAGAAGTTTGACACAGGCATAGACAGGGCATGTAACACAGGGTATGGATGGATGTTATGAAGTGTTTTCCTACAAGTGCACACAAATGCCTCCCTGACCTGCCCTCCATTTCAAATCCCCCTAAGCTGCCGCGCAGGATTATGGCTGTATAACCACAGTCTCACCAACAAGTGCTTTCTCTTCTCTCTTGTGATGGTACTTCAGGCCCATCCTAGGTACAGCAGTTATAGCTATAGTCATTTGAACTGCCTCACAGGATTTGTAATAAGCCCTTTGAAGGCTGTATTCAAATCTTTGAACAATTTCATGTCTAGAGCATTGCTATAGAAACATACCAAATAATGTGTTGTAACCATTGATCATACTATTATATGAGGTACTTCTAATCAACAAGAAACAAGGCTGAAATTACCAGAAACTATAGAGAAGTGTCCACAAAGAAAAAGTGTGTGTTTCCAATTAGTACTTTACTGCTTTTCAAAATGGATGTGCAGTGCTTACTAATTTTCTGGCATCCTTCTTCCCAAGAGATAATATCAGTGTTCACTGCTCTAAGAATTTTGCTAAGTTAGAAGAAAATCTTTAATTGGAGACATGTATAAATTACAGTAACATGTGGAGAGAAACACTAACATTACTGATTTTGTGCATACAGTGTTCACTACAGTTCATTTGAAGGTCTGTTGTACATTGTCTGGGTATGGTAGGCCAATATAAAAATTTATATCAGCAGAAGTCGGCATAGTTCATCCCTCGTAAGTGACAGAGCCAACTAGACAAGTCGACCGTATTCCCAGCTACTTTGGACATCTCTGCATGACCCATATCTGCAACTAACAATAATCCTCTTTCACCAAAAGACATTCACTCAGACTTTATGTGCTTCCATATAAAAATATAAACAAACAGAAGCAATTATATGTTTATAAAAGTGGTAGATTTCCTGCCTTTAAATTCTTGTACTGAAAAATTCTTGTTTAGAAAACATGTAAATTCTCATATAGAAAAACATTTCCTTGTTTTCTACAACTTTTATTGTAGGAAAATATATGCAGAAAGCCTTGGTATTTATCTTTTATTTGAGAATACTCTACAGATATTCATGGAGAAAAAATCCTCACCACTTACATACTTTTCGTTATGTAGCTAGATAACCAACCAAAGAATACATTTTTCTCTGGATTTATATTGATTCACCCTGCTGTGAATACAAATTATAGGATATGACATTAAGATAATAAGACAAAAAAGAAAAAAAAAAGAGGAAAATTTCTTTGTTTGCAAATCTGCAGCATTAATTGCGTTCCTGTGAGGCAATCCGGATGAAGCTTCTGCTAAGCAAATTAGATATAAACTGAAGGTGAGGGCAAAAGGGTCGCCACAGCAAGGGAGCATCGAGTGACAGGCACTGGGACCTCCGATGCATGGCTTGTAGAGCAGATGTTCACAAGGATGCAGTGATTATTGAACTGGTAATAAAAAAGCATCAGCTTACAGGCAGCCACGATGGATGCTGGTAATTATAAAGCATCCCCTGGGAGGAAAATGACACAAGTCAGCCGCATCTCTGCAATCACAGGGGCATAATTAAAGCTCTAGTAACAGTTGTTAATAGGGTGCAAATAAAACAGGGGGAAAATTTGAACACAGTCTTTTTCTTTTTTAAAGAGACAGCAAAGGACAATGTAATTACAGAGACTGCATGCTTTTTAATTTCACGATATCCTAAAATAAAGACCTTTAATGTATTTTATACATGCATATACACACCATATCAAATAAGGCAAAAGTCATTTAGTCTTTGACTGTGTGGCATGATGGGGAGAACAGGTTTTTTTACCAGAATGTTTACATTTTAATTTTCAAAATGGGCAAAACACAAATATATTAAAAAAATGTAATATGTATAAATACTTGGCCATTTCATCCTCACAGGAGAAGGACAATGACAGTATATATGGTTAGCTAGTACTATTGGTGTTATTGTAGACACAATAATATTAAGATACTAGCAAAGCAGGTCGTATTGTCTTTTGTTAGACCCAATGGAAAAAATAGACAAATTCCCAATTTTTAGTAGGTATTTATTATTTGTTATTATTATCTATAGGCATTTTTCAGATATTTAAAGCATATTTGTATCCAAAAGTATAACTGGTATGACTGGTTAGGCTTAATGATCTATGAATAGTTTGTGTGTTCCACGTTTAGCACGCTTAGGACTTAGACATTAATTTCAGTAGAAATCCTTATGAAGTGTTAGCTATGTAAAAAAATGTAGAATCTATCCTTCATATACAATAAAGACCAGTCAATCACACTTTGGCACAGAGTGATAAAAAGTGTCTTTGGTCTAAATCTTTCAAAATTCAAGTATTCTCATCTAACACTATAATTAGTCAAAAAACCACATAGCTGTATTCCTCAGAAATTTTTGATTCTGTGAGTTTTTGGAGTCTCTCTAATCGTCTCATTTTGTTTGAGTGGATTTGAAACTTTGCTTTCACATACTTGATGTCTTTACTGGTGTACAAGTTTTGCAGAATTTCTCCAAGGGAACAGATTCTCCTTAAGAAGTGTAGTATTCTAAGACTTTAGCACTATACTTGATTACCTTCCCGAATGTGAGCTATGTCATCTCATTGCTGTTTGCATTTTTGATTCTTTCACTCTCCTTCAGGATGTTTACTAGCAGTCAGTCTTGCAGGGCTTTTATCTTTTTCCTTTCAGATGAACATCCAACATACAGCACCATATTTTGGTAGTCTCTTCAAGCTCAATAAACTAGCCAGTATTCAGGAGCTTTCCTGTTGTTTCTGTTTCCATCAGAAGGATATGCTGATGAGGACTGCTGAGATATTTTTGGCTACAGTCCAATTTACTTATTAAAAATGCACAGAAAATTTGCTTTTTGTGAACACAACATAAACAGACAGTAAAAAAAGTTTCGTTATTCTGAACCTTCTTCTACACCAAGAATGAGCTTGCCTAAAGGGAATTCTCCTTCTCCAAGTTTTTTATGAGAGCCAAATCTGTACTCTGCCCTCTTGCAATGTCAACTTTCTTTTGCTTCCCGGTTCCTTAAAAACATATTTACCTATAACAGCAACCCAAATCCCAACCTATCCCTTGCTTTTTAATCACTGGATCATTTATTTCATTACTACCAAAAGATTTGACATACTGGTTCATAACTGAAACCTGGTTTTGCAATCATTAAACATGAGAGAATTTAGCTTTTTATTTATTAATACTAAATGAAGACTTTTCATACAGAACTGTGATTGATGGGTGACATTAGTATCTGCAGCATTATCAGTATTAAGATGGCATTAGGAATCATTGATAACTGCTGATGTATTCTATTGAACAAATGGCCAATACTAATTGCAGGAGACAACCAATATGTTTAATGTAAAATACTCATGCAGCTTTTAATGAAGGAAACCTGAAGATAATTCAATCAGATGTCCAATGTTGTGCATGAAATTAAAAAAAAAATCTATATAAAAGAAAAGATAAAATCAGCACCAACTATGTTCTGCTAGGATGATACCATTTAAAAGATCAAAACGTTAAAAATTATGAAATTACTCATATTCCAATGAACCATAGAGAAAGCTTCATAAGAATAACATAATTGACTACTCACAATTTCCCATATGCATAAATTTCACTTTGATTTGGTTATGTGTTAAAGAAAAAAAAAAATATCATTTGTAATTCTTGGCCAATTCAAAATAACACAGACAAAACTTCTGATAACATCAGCTAGAATAAAATTTTAAAATGACATATTATTGCTAATATGGGCAAATAGAATGAACTGCCTCAAAATCCAAATAGATTTTTAAAACTATAAATCATAGTTGTGGGAAGATTTTGACACACGTTTATAGACCCCAAAAGTCCAAGATTGCTAAATAATAAATAGAAGGAACAACTGGGTGAAGAAAGGCTAAAGATTTGATTTTTCTGTATACTTACCTTAGACGCAGAATATGGAATTGATTACATTGTGAATTATGCTAACTTTAATAAAGAAAAGTAAGTCCTAGATATTTCTTTCTTATCACGTTCATCTTCCCTGTGTGTAAGAAATGCTCACATTCCATCACTGCATCTGACATGATACATAAGCCCCATTTCCTCAAGTTTAAATATCCAGGCAACAGACCCTTTATAGGTTATGAGTATGTTCAGTCCTACTGGAATAGTACTTTAAAATTGAAAGACTTAACTGAGAACATATGTACTGTTGCATACATATGTAGTAATCATTCTTTAATTTCAGGAGTGTTTCACCAGTATTAAAACGGTTTGATGACATCAGAATGAAGCCCAGTATCCATAGTACAGCAAAACTGAAATGTCATGAACTCCATGGGCTTTACAGTATGATTATTTTCAGGTATGATACTAGACATTAATAAGGTTTCATCCCTGTAGTACCATTACTTGCAAATGGCAGAATTACCTACTTCCAGTGCAATCACTAACAGTGAAATAATGGACTCTATAGATAGGAAATTCAATCAGTGTAAAAAGTCTGCCATAAAGAGAACTACCTACAGACTTAAAACAAATTTGTTTGCCCTACACTGAAATAACAGAAAACCAGCTGAACAAGAATTAGATTTATGCCTTACATATAAACAGGTAAAGAAATTTGGACTACTGATTTCACAAACAGCTCAATGTACAGCAGTGTTAATCGTACTCGTACACTCTTGAGCTGTAAACTGAGTGATAACTTTCATCATATGCTATTTGATAGCCCCTTTTTCTAATATTGATTTGCTTTATGTAATAAATTTTTAACTGAAGTCAGAAAATTCTGAAATTTAGATATGTATTTCTTATGTAGAATACTTAGTGAGTTTCTATTAATTAGTAATGATTACCCAAATTGTTCTTCAGGCAGCACAAACATATTCCTATTGAACAGATAAGAAACAAAGTTATAAACTTAAATGCGGTAAGAGTATTCCTAGATACAATTGAATTCTTCCAGTATAAAAAAATCCTCAGGAGGTGCAATATCCTCATAGATTTAATGTGATCTACATGGCCAAATTCCTGTCTGTTCCCTTCCCTCCAAGGAAAAGGAAATATCAACGTCATGGAGAAGCTCATATAACTTACTGAGACCATATAGCAATTGGACATTCTTATTCAAACAGACCATTCAAGGTAAATACAGTTCCTTCACACTTAGCAGATAGTACTGATGCATTTGACCTGTTATTGCTAGCTTTCCTTCTTTCAAAGATGATGATGACAGCGCTGTTGACTTGCCTCCTCCTTTGACTTGCCATTCTGTAAATCCAGGCTCCTGGCAGGTCAAATTTTGAAACTGCAGATAGGTTGGGAACAACAAACAGTCCTGTTTTCTCTTCTAAGGTTTTAGGGCCTTCTCTTCCAGAATTTTTGTTGTATTACCACAGAGAGGAGCATCTGGTCTAGAGATTTTTAGCTCCTATTGCTTACTTAAGCAGTAGTGCATCCTGTTTAGGGATAGCTGATGACTCTGCACAACATGAGTTTGTATTGTGCTGTTGACTGCAATTAAATCTGGGCTCTGTCATAACTGGCCATGTGTTTATGCTTAAGTATTTATTGATAGTCATTAAATTTTTACACCATTTGCTGAGATTTTCAGCAGAAAATTGCAGGTCTATATTTGTACTAATGTACTGACATTGACATTCAGCTTTTTACAATATCTTTACTTTCAAAATAGCTATCAGTTACTAGATTAATGTTTTGGTCTCCGTTAGTCCATACGGTAGCTAGCCAAATTCACATTTTGTTGCATTGTTATTATTATTACTACCAATAGCTTCACCTGGTACCTGTTACCTTCACAGAGAAAATGTGTCTGCTCCAAGAGATTTTTTTGCAAGAGCCTATATATTACTGAATTTTTTGATGATAATTTCTTGTAATTTGCTATACTTTTCATTTTCTCACTGGAATCACTACCATTTATTAATTATTAAGTCAATTTGCCCCACAGCCCTCAATTGCTTTGAGGTAATACTTGCTACCGGTAAATGTTGCAGTTGTCACCTACAGTTCTTCAGCCTGGATTCCTTTAAGATAAAAGTGTTCAGAGGCTTTCATTTTAGCATAGATTTTTCTGACAAATCTGGGTACAATTTTATAAGTAATACTGTTATGACTCTGGGAAGTACTGAGAAGAAAATGGTGTTTCTGCTGTTATATGAACTATGTAAAAGTATAACAAAAGATTTCCCCTTAATGGTTAATATCAGCTATCATCAGTAGTTTGTCTTACAGTATTATTTTTCTTAGTGTCTAGCCACTAAAGAGTAGCATCTGAGTTAACAGGGTTATTTCATAGCAAGTTCATAGTAACTTCACGTTAGTGAACATTACAACACATTAAAAAATGCTTATTCTATGTCTCTGTGACTTCATTTGAGTGGTTTGTGTCTTTTAAAATGTTCTATGACAAGTGGATTAAGAAATATTTGATTTTGACCACCACCAGTGAAGCAGCAGTACTCTTCCTGGCTCTGTATCCTACTGTTAATAGCAGAGAGGGTCTGTATTGGATGATTATTCTAGGCATTATACAGTGATGAACTTTTATATTTAAAAAATATTTCACCTGCTACTAGTTGTGTCAAACTTTATTTTTCTAATGAACTGGACATCTAAGGCAAATTTGACTTCTAGACTTTCATTTAACTAGAAATGGTCATGATTTTCAAGATGGACTGTCAAAATGCTTACTTGATATCCTCAATCAGTTTAAAGGGTAGGAATAATAATTCTGGCATGGTCTGCAGCGATCTTACTGTTTTGCCAAATGCTTAGTCACAGCGGAAGCCCTTTACAACTTCTACTTCATAGGAATTCTTGGTGCGACAGTTCTGATTTTAACAAGATCAAATTATCTCCAATTTGTTTTGTTTGATTTCCCTCTTGTGAACGGCTCCGTGCTTCAGATAGCTCCATTTTTGGACGTTAACCCGCAGCAGGAGGGCAGATGTCACAGGGTGACTTTACTACCTGTACTTTCTCCTCTCTGATAGAACTAGTTCACATGCCAGTTTTAAATAGCCTCCCCAAAATGCGTAATGGCCACCACCCACTGAGATCTAAGTCAGCTCTTGCTCACTTGGAGCTTGGCCAAAACTGCACCGCTGCGATGCAGAGCGTGTCACACTGCTTCTCCCTCTGATGTGGAAATGGAACTTTAACAGTCAGCAAATCTTAATTTGAGTCTCTCAGTTGAGGAGTATCAGTCAGAATCTTCACTTAAAATACCAGCAACCAGCAATAACAGCAGAAAGCCTCTTTCTAGATCTCTGTCTAATCCTTGTTTAAACTTCCAAATGTGTGCAAAGGCAAGGCCGCAGAGCAGTAGATGGAAGCAGTAATAACAGGAACAGTCGGTTTGCACAGGAAGAAGATGCATCGCTCATTAGTTCATTTTCAGTGAACAGACAGCATCTCCTTAAGTAGTCTCTCCGACTCCTCAAGTCTACTATGTACTAACCTGTATTTCTGAAACACTTGTCTCTGTAGCTTCGCAAATTGCAAAAATATTTCTAATATTTCTGCTAATATATTGCTCACATCTAATATTTATGATTCTCTAAATGCCTTAGATTTAACCAGATGTAGAATGTTCTCACCGCATATTGTGTCACAGTAAGAATGCATATTGCATTTATGCACACATGAACATACTATATTTATGTTAGATTAAATATGGGTAAAATTTGGACATGATCTTGTAGAGATATAATGAACTTCAAATTTTTCAGTGAACCTGATTATAAATAGAACAAGGTGAGGTGTGATAAAAAGTGGATGAAGAGACCCAGGGATAGATGAGGTGAGAGTCAGCAAGTTGGCAGTTGTGGTGTTATTACTGCTAGTTTGCAGGTTTGGTGGGACGAAGAATATGTGAGGAATACTGATGGAGGCAAACAGAAAACTGATTCACCAGCTTCTTTCTTACCATAATTCCCTCCAAAGCTAGCTCTTCTCCCTTTCCAGTGGAAGCATGTCTGAAAGGAAACAGCAACAACCAGAATAGACCCTATATCAGACGCAAGAAATAAAAAGCTTGTTTACAGAAGTGGTTTGAAACTGACCGCTTGCCAGGGTAGACCTGGTGACTGCTGCACCTCTTTGGAGACCCCTCATTTCACTGAGGCCAGCAAGGCTGTATGTAAGTGCACAGCGCACAGCACAGCAGTGCACACTTATGTTGAACTGCTTCAAATACGCAGGAGTGTGTAGGCAGATGACCACAAAGTGGAGATATAACTGCAGAGCAAAAGTCTCCATTTAGTATTTTTTTTTGCTCGAAAGCAGACAGAGTCCCAGCAGAAGCAGCATTTGGGAACGCTTAGCATACTTTCAGAAGTGAACATGTACTCCTGAGAGAGTATTCCCCATCTGCTCCAGGACAGATTTTAAACACCGGCTGCAGAGTCCTCAAGTGTACATTTTGCCATAAGCATTGCTGCTACCTGGCAACCCTTATTGTGATCAGCTATTTAACCCAGATACCAAAGAAATAAGACTGTTTGGCTAGAGTATAAATGGGTCTGTGTTACCTCTGTACTCATGGAATGATTAATAAAGCAATGATTTGCCTGAGATGGTATATGGACAGCTAATGCCACCGCTATAATCAAAAACATGATTCAGCAGCCACATAGCACTGACAGAAAATGACTTTGATATTGCTGTGCCCTAAAGGAAAGGAAAACAAAAGCTAGATATTTAGGACCCAATACTTGCTACTGTGAAGGATGTAGTGCTTTCTGAGTCAATAGGAAACCAACCAGGAAACCAACCAGAAGATTACTAAAATAAAACCTAATTTCACCCTTCACTTTGCCCCTGACTGGCCATGTCACAAAATCACATGTAAGGCTTCAGTTCACTTATGTACGAAACAGAGATGATGTTTAGAGCACATGGCTGGGTTTTTTTTTTACTTCACTTGTCAAATTGAACAATTAAAATAATCTTTTACAACCATTTACTTTTCTTGTCATTTTCCTGATGCAATAAAAGTTCCCCAGATTCATTTTGTTCAAAACCAATGACAGTTTCATTTAATATTGTATATGTTTCTTTAAAATCCAGCTCTTTGAAAACGGTCCCACAATACGCAGTTTCTCATACACACACAAAGTTTTCAGCACAGACAATTATATGAATTGAGCTTGAATCCACAAACAGCGTCAGTCCATCTAAATTGACATTTTTGGTGAATAAAATATTTGACTGAAAAGCTTTGAACAAGTCTAACAGTCATCTTTGCCCATCTCACAGAATTCTTGGGAGTTTGATTAAGATTTATGAAAACATCCTGAGAATCTTTTATTGCAGTTGCTATATGAAGGTAAGGACTTTTTAATATGCAGGTTGTGAGAAAACCTCCTGTATTCCTGAAACTTTGCAATAGCCTACTTCAGAGCATGAACTTTTCATGCTGTAATTTAGTTATGCCAAAATGGGAATACACTATGAAAAGTTTATGTTTTCATCCAAAGTTCTTATCAAACACAGTTTGCATAGTGTGAAAGAAGGATCTTGTTAACCAAGAACAGAATCATATGGATGTTACTGTTTGGTGGCTCACCGCAATACTTCAGGAAAATTAATCTTTTCAAGGAAACACTCAAAGCAAATTTTGAAATTGTATGTGTTTATATATCTGTAGACAAGCAATTTTTGTGGGGATAAGTATTTCCGCCAATACTTTCTCATGCACCATTTTAAAAATTATTTCATGTTGCTTTTACTAAGCTTTTACCGTCAAAAAACAGCTTTCATCACTAGACTGGGGCCCTCCGTTCAGCATTTTTAGAGCAGTCAGGGGTGAGGGTATGGAACTCCCTTGCCTGCATTAATAAATTGCCATTTGCCTCTGCTCTACTATCCATTGCTCCCCATACAGCAACAGATCATATACTGATAGTAAATCAGATTCAGTATGTTTTCCTAATTTTAGTTTTGGGCTAATCTATCTAATAGTAAAAACATCTGGTCTGGTTTTGCTTTTATTCTGATCTATACAGCAGGAACCTGAACACCAAGGGACCAGTGGAGTCACACAAGGTCAAGTTCTGTATCTGCATGGAGTTAATGTGGAATATATGTGAATAATAAGGGATTGCTTTATATTTATGATATACCATTTTTATAGGAATAACATTAATAACAAAACTTTGATATTACAAAAGATTTAAGGAGTAAATTCCAGGTAAGTGAAAAACACAGACCGCGATACAGTCAAGATAAAAGAAAGCTGGACATGTGATAGTAAAATTATTTTGGTGTGAAATGGGCTAGGCCCTGATATGAATTTGGCAGAGAGTTTATGTTATAAACAACATAATCTTTAAAAAAAAGTCATGCTTGTCAGGATTTTGCTTGGTAGACCCATGGTAAGCCATGAATGATGGCTATCAGTGTGACTACCACAAAAACTTCAACAAAGAAGTTATAACATTTATCATGGGAAGTTACTTTTTGTTCTGTACTTAATCTGCTGAGATAACAATATGTAGAAAGACAACTCTAGTCCCATGAAAAAAGACAATAAATGAAAGAAATACTTCACAGAATGTTTTCATTTCTGTTCTCATGTGGATTTTACAGTACTTCAACATATCTTTTGAAGTATATTTCAACATTTTGGACAATTTTGATCAACTTTATTTTTTTTTTATTTTTATTTTTTAATTCTGTGGCTCTTTCTTTGCTGTCAAAATGGCTAATTCACTACTTTGTTTCCTTTGTTGTATAAATCTGAAAGAATCTCGGGGTCATCCTGAGGCAGCGTGAGAGAATCTAAAACAAAATTGTTATAGCCTGAGGGTAAAAAAAAAGCCTTTCCCAAATCAACAGTATGTTAGGGGACTTCTGCTCCCTGAAGTAACGTTATTGTTTATGCACTCCTGGCTTAGAATTCTTTTTTACTTGGGCTTAGGAGGAGTGCATAAACAGCAACATTACTTTAGTCAGCAGAATTAATTATTGAAATCAATTATTGTTTCTTTCAGACTACTGCAATCAGTCCACAATGGCTTGGTGTAAAAAATAGTTGTCTTGTTTGCTGTCTTTGTGAAGGTGAAATCAAATAAATAAAAAGGACTAGGCTTCTGGCACAAGATTTCTCCTCCCTTCTACCTCCACAGATTTTTTTGGCTTTTACTGTACTTTATGCTGTGCTGGCAGGGGGGAGATAGTCACATTGGCTGTAGGTAGAAAAAACTTTTGTTTTGGCCACCTACATTTTAAAATACAGTCTATTTTTATCATACAAAACCTTATGAAACAAGATTTGCTTCTGCCTAGTATGACTTCAACATTCAAAAGCTTGGAATATTCCATTAATAAAAATAAAACACCACACGGAACTGCAGTTGGGGTTGCATGCAAATGCAGTGGGAATAAGGGAGAAAGCTATACAAAACGTAAGCACTCTCACATGACACAGGATGCCCAGGCCAGGCAGCCAACATCTGATATATACCAGACCAGAATCTGGCCCTTTGTTTCTTACTAAGGTCACTGTTTTTCTTTCTTTGTTGTGATTAAAGGTATTTCTATCTTATTTCTCTTGCTTTAAAAACACTTTGAGTGAAAACGAAAATTCTTTTTCCATCTGTATTTTCTAACATATTCATGGCCACTGGGAAGACTATAAAGCAGCCATGATTTTCAAGTTTTCTCTTTAATGTAGGTTATACTACTGTCTTTTTCGTTACCATCTTGCTTATTTTTTAGTTCCCTAGAGTAGAGTGCGTGCCTGTCTAATGTTATGCTTTAACCCTCACACAAAACTTTTTCTGAATATCTAACATTTCTGGGAAAGGTGACTCTACATTTAGAGATTGTTCCCAGAATAGGTATTTCCTGACACCTGAACGTTAACTGTCTATGAGCAACACATGGCTTCTTCAAAGATGTGTCATAGAGGGCAACAGCCAGAGCTTCCTGCACTTACCAAAATACTTCTGTGAGCAATATTGGTTCAGGGTTTTTAGATCCCCCTAGAACTTGAACTTGCCAAAAAGGACAAGAGGTAACAGCACACATGGTGCCTCATTGTAAAATTCAGGAGAAGCTCTGACCTCTCCTAACAGCTGTTCTTACAACCTCACGATGCTATGTGCTGATTTAAGTGCTTTGACTGCATTAGACTTGATGATGGAGGAAACCTCTTATACACACATCATGCTGACAACAATATGTGTTTTACTAATTATTGACAAAAGCCATTATTTGATTTAATAGTATGGCCTAATGGGTTCAGAATTCTGAAATCTCAGAACTGACCACCTCTCTTGAGTGGTCTAATACATAAAATTTATATTTATTTATGGACTTCTATCTTCATATACATATCAATATGTTGATATATAGGAATTGTGGATCATGTCCTTTGATAGTTCAAATTGGCATAGCGCCACTGGAGCCAGTGGTTCTATATTAATTACTGCTGTAATTACAATGGAAGATACAGTTCCCTGTACTTTAAATTGCAACTTTGACAGCTTTTATCATACATCTGCTGCTTGTTTGATAGATTACTTAAAGCTAGCCTAAGCTGGCCACACCAATTCTCCCTACTAGGCATGCTAAAGGTGTTAACTTAAACAAATATAATACATCATCTTCAGCAGCTCTTAGCCTACAACAGGTGGTTTACCATGTGAAAACAAAGATTCTGTTCACACCCTTAAAAAATAGGCTGACTGTTGCATGAGAATGTCAACTGTATAAAACAAAGTCTTAGAGTTAGACTGTGGGGTTCCTGAATCTGATGGTAGACCAACTTCTACTTCACTCTGTAGGAGCTAATGTCTCCTAATGTAGGAGCTAATGTCTAAGAATATTTCCTATATAAATACAAAGTTAAATTTAGTCTCTTTCTAAATTGTGTGATCCTTTCCTGAAGAGGTTACTGTTGGTATCTCTCCTAACTCTGAAAGCAGAGTTATCTATGTTCTTAAGATATGATGTTTTATCCTATAAACCTAAATACAGTTGATAAAAATTGGAGACGTTCCTATTTTCATTTACAGAAAATTCAATAGATGACAAAAAAAGTTGTTTAACTGCAAAAGAAGAACTTACCTTCTTCAGCTGATAGAAAAGTATATTAGTTTTCTGACCAGAGATTCTGTCAGAGAACATTGGTTCTCAAATTGATGGTCATTTGTTGCTTCATGCAGTACATGAAATATATTATTCATTTAATGATACTAGAGTTAGTTTAAAAATACAGGATTGACTGAGTCCTGCTGAGTGAAAAGCTGTCACATTCATGTATTCTCAAATTGTCTTACATATGACTTAGCAAAGAAAACTGCATATACTTATTCTGACTTTATGGATGTATAAATTTGATTTTCTGGTATGGTCTGCTGGCACTGGTAAGGAACAGAATTGTGGTCAGCCCTATACAAGCACACAAATTACTGAAAACTCAAAAGTATTTTTCATGGAATACTTGACAAGATGTAGAAATTTTAATTTTCATTTCATCTCTTACATGTAGTCTTTTGAAAGTGGAAAAATATCATGAAATGAAAGCAATGACAAAAAAGTCACTGGCTTCTCCTAGAGAAAGTTTACAAAAGTCAGAAGATCTTCACTATACTTTGAGTCAACAAGAAAGTGATCTAAACTGCATTGATAAGAAGGAAGGTGAGGAATCAAAAAAGAACACTGTACATTCTTCATCCTTGTTTCTAATAATCTTCATTTTCTTACCTTTTTTGCCCTGCTTTTCCTGCCTGCTCTCCTTTTATCTGCTTTATACTTTTTTTTCTTCTATCTGCTTGGCCAAAAGGGAAAGAGAAGAATTTCTAGGACCATTTTAGAAAGACTTCAGTAACTCTAGGTGAAAATCCATTTTATTATAATTTCCATTTCATAGTGATTTCATTAAACCTCAAATATAGAAGCCTATAAAAAATTCTCAAATTCTATTTTGTTGTTTCTTACCAAACTTTTAAACTATTATTAAAAAAATTCATTTATGAGATCTTAACAAAACCTCCTTTATTTTTCATAAATCTTGAGATCTTGCCTTGTAATAAATAAAAAGAAATACTAATGATGCTTAGAAAGTTTCTTCTGGAAGTACATTCAAATCCAGAGAGCCCTGCATTTTACCTGGAAGGAAGAGATTGAAATGCAAGGTCACTTTTTATTCTCTGTATTATCAGTGCTATGATTTTAGTGTATTAATGGTCTTTGCCATTTGTGAAGTAACTGGCCTCTAAAATCAATAAGTGTGCTCAGCTGCTTGCCTTTAAAATCAATCAGTACTACCCTTCTGACTGACGTCATATCCAACTCTAAATATCAAGTAAGCTGTCACCTGGTTTTCATTGTGTTTTACCTTTCAGAAGGTAGATTTCTTTTCTATCACTGAACTGTAGAAGACTTCTTCATTATTTTTGATATTTCCCAGTGGAATCAGGATCTCTTTAGGGGACAGAAATGACTGTTCACTGGCCTGAGAGAGAGCTAAGGCCTAATATAAGATACATGGTCTTCAGCTACTGATGTTTTAAAAATTAACATCACCAAAAAAAATACTATGTTATGAAGAAAGACTAGAGTAATAAATTTGTATATTACTACATGTTGTCTAGATATTAACCAGTAGATTTAGCTAATATCTCAGTGCTTCAGTTTTGAAAATATGCAGGTCAGTTATGCCTAGATATGACTTATTAATATTGGGATTAAATTTGGAAAAATCTCATAAATGCACTTTCAAGATTGTCTAATTGCTGTGTGTATGAGACAAATGAGACAAATTCTGCTTCATTTATTTAATGATAAATGCAGAGAAATTAAAATTATTTCAGAGGAACTGATTTTCAACTGTAACACCCAGAAGAGCTCTTCATTGCTTACATGAAGAAGAAACGAAAAAGTTATTACAATTAGCGCATGTAGGACTTAATCCTCTCACTTTGACACTGGGAAATGCACGTTATATGTGAGACAAAATAGACATATGAAAGCATGCATTTCTTGAAGGCAACAGAAAGTGATAGGGCTATTACTCTTGCTAGGGCCAGTGTAGCGGGTGGGATGATTGGGATTCCAGTCTGGCAAAACCTTGAGAAGAGGTCCCTGCTTAGCCTTTCCCACTTCTTGAGTTGCACTAGCCAACTTCAGGATTTGTAACTGAATGAGGGTTATGCAGGATTCCTGATTTATCCTGGCTCTGGGTAGTCTTTTATCCCAATGTTCATTAAGTGAGTTCCTCTACTGGACTGAATCAGATACAGTTCTCCAAACTGATGCCACATTGCTTTGAACACATTCATACTAAAGCATGATTTGCTGAAGATTTGTATTTCAGGTTTGAGGTTTTTTGCCAAGCATGGCTTTTAAGGACTTTATATTCTGGGCGGAGAGTTCTATATGATTGTTGTCACTTTTAGTTGCAGCAAACTTGGTATTTAAATAAGATGTCAGTGACAATTAAAGATGTGGTCTCCCCAACAGCAAAAATATAGTTAATCTATTAATTATTACTCCATCTCAATGATATGAGAGGTTCTCAAATAAATGAATACTAATGACATGTAATTGGATTTTGTTTAACACTTCAGGGTAGTGTTTGGATCTTCTTTAATGACTCTTTGACTGACATTTCCACATCTACATGTCCCCAAATGCCAAAATACTTGACTAACTTTACAGGCTGATTGCAAAATCTGTATACCTTGCTCCCTGTATACATCAGGCAGTCACCTCTATAATGTTGTATAAAGTCACCTCTGAAATGAAGTATCATTCAGAAAGTGGCTCACTTATAGCTCCAAACTAAAAATAAATGACATATCTGACTGAACCACTATTGGAGTCTTATGTCACCTGAATGCAAATGTCCACCTGGAATTTGGCTACATCGAATCTTGTAGAAATTGCCATGGGAATTTTCACTAACCTGTCATTTTTAGTCTCACTACAGGAACTAAAATTTCCAATGAGCGCAGCACCCTATTGCACTTTCCTGGAAGATTGATACAGTACATACTCCATGAAGAAAGGGTCATAAACCCAAATCCTTAAAAAGCCTGCAAAAAAAGCTGAGTGGTTGTGCTACTTGGGTCATGAACTAACTGAAAATTTGAATGAAAAGGAGTCAGAACTGTTACTTAGAACATATATGTTCTCCCCGCTTGACTGTTCATTTTGGAATCTTCTAAAAATACATAACAGAAATACAGTCCAAGGCTTATACATTGCAAATGTAGTTTTATCACAGAATCACAGAATCATTAAGGTTGGAAAAGACCTGTAAGATCATCAAGTCCAACCATCAACCCAACACCACCATGCCCACTAAACCATGTCCTACAATGCCACATCCTCATGTTCCTTGAACACCTCCAGTGATGATGACTCCAACACCTCCCTGGGCAGCCTGTTCCAATGCTTCACCACTCTCTCAGTAAAGAAATATTTTTCCTAATATCCAGCCTAAACCTCCGCTGGTGCAACTTGAAGCCATTTTCTCTTGTTCTATGGCTAGTCACTTGGGAGAAGAGACCAACACCCACCTCTCTGCAACCCCCTTTCAGGTAGTTGTAGAGAGCGATGAGGTCTCCCCTCAGCCTCCTCTTCTCCAGACTGAACAACCCCAGTTCCCTCAGCTGCTCCTCATCAGACTTGTGTTCCAGACCCCTCACCAGCTTCGTCGCCCTGCTCTGGACACGCTCCAGCACCTCAATGTCTTTCTTGTAGTGAGGGGCCCAAAACTGAACACAGTAGTTGAGGTGCAGCCTCACCATCACTGAGTACAGGGCCACGATCACCTCCCTACTCCTGCTGACCACACTATTTCTGATACAGGCCAGGATGCCGTTGGCCTTCTTGGCCACCTGGGCACAACGCTGGCTCATATTTAGCCAATTGTCAACCACCACCTCCAGGTCCTTTTCTGCGGGGCAGCTTTCCAGCCACTCGTCCCCAAGCCTGTAGCGTTGCATGGGGTTTTTGTGACCCAAGTGCAGGACCCGGCACTTGGCCTTATTGAACCTCATCCAGTTGGCCTCGGCCCATCGATCCAGCCTGTCCAGATCCTTCTATAAAGCCTTCCTACCCTCGAGCAGATCAACTTTCCAGCCCAACTTGGTGTCATCGGCAAACTTGCTGAGGGTGCACTCAATCCCCTCATCGAGATAATTGATAAAGATATTAAACAAGACCAGCCCCAAAACTGAGCCCTGGGGGACACCACTTGTGACCAGCCACCAACTGGATTTAATTCCATTCACCACTATGCCCTGGGCTCAGCCGTCCAAGCTAAGTAGTAGATGATGGCTTCTGGCTTTCATTGCAGCTCATAGGAAATAGTTCCCTGAGGTCATGGAAGTTATTCAGGAGATTTTAACCTGTTTCTTCGACGAGATGTCCTCACAGAGGCTCAGAACCTTCCATATTTTAAGGACACCAATGCTCAATTTTCACCTTAGCAGATATTTTTGACAGTGGAAGCATATTCCAAAGTTATCCAACAAGGCTTCTCATTTTGCTTCACCTTGCTGTTGCAGTAAAAGTTAATCTTTACCAGCTCTTTGCCTTGCCATTTCCCTTTACTCTGATTTCCCCATGGGGATTTAATCTTATTCCAGCTAATTAAAATGAAACCAAAACTGAATTGTGTTTCTGAAATAGCACCATGGTTTATTAATGTCTTCAACTGGAGCTTCCTAGGTAATTCTATGGCAAATAGTAGTGCTTGCATTTAGAGATAGCTGTCTCTAGGGAAACTTTAGGTAGATAAGACATATTCCTTGGATGTGTTGTCTTCAGAGACTAAGGTACATGAAGAAATTCATTACTTGGGTTATGTGGTGAGTCATATTGACGACTCCATTTAAGTCAAATCACCCCATAGACTTTATAACAAATTCCATTTCAAAAGTCGTTCTAAAAATTATTTCTCATTGAACCATCTTTAAGTTAGGTTAGCACTTGCCCAAAAGCTCAATTCAATACACTGTAATACAGTACACTGTATTAATTTCATCAACTGAGACTATCCTGCATGAAAAATGTGTGCTTTTTCCCTTAAAGCAGCACATCTAGAATCACGACAAGCTTCTCCAGTGAGTTTGCTTCCAAGCTAAGTTAACATGGAACAGAAATACAGCATTTTAATTTGCAACTGTTATTATTAACCACTCCATTACCAGCATTAAAGAATACACGTAGGATTTAAGGGTTTATGAAATATTTTTTTACCTTTTGTGTTTTTCACATTTTTAATTTTGTTCGATCTTGTTTAGTTTATTATCTACATTGGAATTGCTTTGCTTTTTCAATCACAATAGGTACTCTGTTTTATTGTGCAGTTTAATTTTCTCTGGTCTTAATGAATGGTTTAAACTGCTTTCAGTTTTCATTCTGTTTTGTGGTTTACTGGGGTTTTTTTGTTTAGTTGGTTGGGTTTTTTAACTACTGTGTGATTCTTCCTCGGTTGCTTTGATTCACTTACAATTAATTCATTAATTTACTATTAATTAATTAATCTCTTTAAAGAACAACTTCTTTTGAGGCATCACAACTCATACTAGTGGTGGACTGTCCATTGTAATTAAAATCAGTCAGCAGTCCTTAATCCAGTAATTCCTATCTCGACTAAAAATACTGGATCAGTCGGTAGGCGTAATTTAGTTCCCGAAATGAGAAAGAACTTTGTACTCTTTCATTTCCATAGCTAGTAGAACAGTGGAAAGAATAAACTTTATTTTCAGCATCACAATCTGAGTTTACTAATAAATTTATAACTCAATCAGGGTACATTTCAAAGAAGAAAAAAAAATAAGAGAGTGAAAAAAATGGTTGCGCAAAGGTTTGCTCTTGCTTTGGTGAAAGAAATCTTTGAATGCAGTGATCATAGACCAGACCTTAACATTATATTCAAAATATATATTTATTCCACCAAATAAATATATATTTATTCCACCAAAATAAGGAATTCTTCTCTTAGGATTTGTTTCCTTTCCTTTCATATATTTCATTATAGCACACAGTCTCTGAAAGAATTGTGGTTCAGTAAGTTAAGAGGGCACTGGGACAATTTTTGCCTTGGTATATAAACCTTGCCAAGAGATAACCTCTTTCTATCTTCAGGTTGCCTATTTGTACCTAATATACAAGTCAAATAGCAAATGTTTGAATATTTTGAGTATATTTGTTGCTTTAATAAATTATAATAAATACATCTTCAGTCAGCATGTTTATCTAACCCAAATATAGTTTGATCTTTAAAATATTTTAACAGTCAATATATAATCCTAACATAACTGCAAGAAAATCAATGATTGGAAAGACTTAGATACTAACCCCTTCCTAAAGATGAGTGTCTAGGCTGGTCTTAAAACTGCCCTGAACAACTTTCTCCAGTGTGTTATTTGGTACCTATCACTAAAGTGTTTCTCAGTCACTTTACTCGACAGGTTTAAGACTATTGGTCCTTGTGGTGTCCTTGTTTACTAAAAAAAAAATAAAAAATAATTTCTTACAAACTTCTCTTTTCAGTGCAGTAAGCAGAAGATCAGACACCAAAAATATTTTAGAATTCAAGCCAGCTGTGCCATATTGCTTCCTTGGAGTGTGTTACCCAGTGAGTAACTCTATGGACTTACAAACATCTTCTTGATTCATGTCTGCATAAATGAATGATGTGCCAATTGTTAAAATATATGTTGAGTTTTATTATCCTTGGTACATTCAGTTTTTTTCTGTTGATTCTAGGGTAAAAAGAGCCACATAAGATCAGACCAAAACCCATCTAACTGAGAACAGTCTCAGACAGCAGCCAGGAGCCAGTACTTACAAAAAGACTGTATGCTCAGGCGAATACACAGCGGTATCGCGTCTCCATTTCTGGCAATAAGGATCAACAAACCAGAGGTTGTATCCAGATCAATAAAATTTAGTAGATCTTATTGTTCAAAATCCCCACAATTATATTAAGCACAGTGTGCACACATTTCATGATACTTGTTCTAAACATGCTGCTGGTAATTTAACTGGGCCCCAGTATCTCTTCCTTTATAAAAAAAAATAAGAGAATTGTGATTCTTCTCTTGATTTTATGAACGTATGTCATACTCTTCTGTGACCCTTTCCAAAACACAGATTCCTCGTCTGCCTAGTTTCTCCCTATGTGAAAACATAACTCTCACCAAGTTTGCTGCTCTTTTATGTACTGTTTTCTAGCAGTAATGTATCTCTTGATACTGTGGACCAGAACTGCTCACACTGTTCAAGTGACATAGGTGTTTAAATACCCTGAGGTTTTGGGCTGTAGCCTATATGCACTTACTCATTGTGTATCAAGGCGATGGAGTCAGAGTTTAAAGATTTGCAGCAGTCTAAATTTATTAAGAGCTTGAAGACAAAGGACGATCTCATTGAAACCAAGAGCTATCAGGCTGTGTCATGTTAAATGCTATATTCAGTCCATGCTTTTATATGGATTAAGTCTAACATGTTGACTTGCATGTTTAAAGTCCAAAATAAGTGCTTTGTTAGACAGTCCCAGAAACCTGCCTTCTTGAAAGAGTCAACAGAGGTTCATCAGTAAAAGGTCACTGCTAGTACAGACGCTGTCTATACTTTGCAGTGAAACTCTGCTTACTCTATCCTGACCTCGTGTATTCTGCTTTACCATTTGGAAACTATCCCAAAATATTTTTTCAGCAATTATTCAGATATTATTGCCTTAAATGCCCTGTCACTGTTATCCCTTTTTTATTAGAAACTCTAGCTAGTTATAGCTGACATCTTACTTTTGCTTTTTCAAGTTACAAACCATTATTTTCCTTTGTCATCAATTTAGTACTTTAAATAAATATTTAAAAGTATTTATTTTTTAAATTAGTATTTAGCATTTAAAATTATTTTCCTTCCCAACACAGGCCCCCACACACTTACATTTACTTATAATCTTCTTTGCTGCATTGTGTATAATATGCTTTTCCCCCTTATTGTCTCTTTGGGAACAGTACATTTTTTAAATATCTGAAACCAAGATTTTTTCAATCTAATCTTCAGGGTCAGAAATAGTGCAAAGAAGTGCCCTGTTCTTGCAGGTTTTATAGCTCACCTGCATGATACAGTGTAGAGTATTTCTCCCCACAGATCTAACTGATATACATTAGGAGAAAACAAGAGCTAACCTAAAGATGTTCTTTCTCATTACTACCGATACCTTTGAAACTACACAAGGAATAATGCACCTGGTAAATCTAAAGACTAATACAGTTTGCTCTTTCAATGAGATATAGTGAAGTAACAAATCAACTTTTTAGGGTTAGAAGCCTCTTGAGCTTTCTTTTTTTAATCAGACTATTGATTTTCTTCCAACATTCATTGTCTAAAACTTGATCACTGCCACTTTTCACCTTCATACAATAGGACGCACTGCAGCCCGAATAAAGTATTTTGAAGTTCACAGAACTCCAGCTAAAAATAAAAATCCACCAATATCGTTTGTCAGCAAAAAATCACTCCTGTAAAACCAGGGATATTGCAAAATACAGTGGTCTGTGTTGTAGTTTGCCACTGCACCCTGTAAATACATTCATTAAGATGTTTAGTCCCTTTGTGACTGGTATGCAAATGCTACAAGACCTACTCTATCGAGGCTCAAGCTAGTAGTGATGATCAGAAGTAGTATGGGATGTTATTTAAAAGTTCTCATGCATGCCGTGTTTCTCCTCCAGGAGTAGAAAAATTATGAAAAGTAATCAGTACCAACAAAGCCTTCTCTCCTCTGCAGAGCAATGTAGAGTTTGAGTCCTGATTCAGGGACATTATTCAAAATATTTTGAAACAACATTACAGAATTTAGTGGTGAGTTCAATGCTTTTAAATTAAAATATATTGACCAACACCTCTCTCTCTGCAATCAGTTCGTCCATAGCTTGGTGCAGTTTTCTATTTTGCCTTTGTTGGCTCATCATATTTTTCTGACCTCCTGATATTCACCTGAAGCATCTTGTATACTATCATAATAACAAAACTACTTCTTTCTTAAACTATGAGAATAAAGAAGGCAACACTTCAGAAGTATTTTAAGCCTGGTAGTGTACAGCTGTTTTAAATTTTTTTTGTGACTGTCATTCAGTTCCAAAAACCCACAGGAAGAGCTGCTCTTAGCCTTTCTTTAAGATCAAAAGATGCACCTCAAAATAGTTAGAATCAATTTCAACTTAATGAAAAAAGGAAAGAAAAACATCCCTTCTTAAGAAACTCTCAAGTTCTGCAATGACTCTAGAAAGTCCTACTCCTCCTTTCTATACGCTATGTCTTTTTTGCTAATTTTATTATCTTTCTTCATCTGCTTTACTTGGGGAAAAAGCAGTCATAAACAGTGATATATTTAGAAGCACAGGATCACACTAGGGAGAAGAATGGGAAATATTTGGCCCTGTGGAAGTCCAACACCAGCAGCTAATTTTCACTTGCAAAAATAAAAAAAAAAAAAAAAAGCCTGAGGGAAATGGAACTTTTCTTGGAAAATTTTTAAATACGTATGCAATCAGAGGGAATTCTAAGACTGAGTGGAAACATGCTATTCATCTGCTGCTGCAGTTAGGGTTAGACTGGTAAAATCACTTGATCTGAAAACAAGAAGTATTAGTTAAGCAATGAAATTAGAGGACTGGGACATTTTCTGGTGATTAATAACCATCTGGCATGAGCCAATGACCAGCAATGCAGTAAAAAGCAAACCCATACAGTCATCAGTCCTCAAAAGATTTCTTACATTAGAGGTATTCTGTTGTTCTCAGCTGAAAACAAGGGGAGAAATTATTTTCCTGTTGACACTTCTCATGTATTTTGTAAAAACAGTGGATTAAGCTTTGTGATAGCTCTGAGGGTCAGAAAAATTTTAGTTTCATGTTTCAGATGAAGAAACAAACATGCTTAAGTGGCAAGTAGGTTTTTGGGTTTTATTTTCAGGAAGCCTGATCTTGTGTATGTAGATAGAAAACTCCTAAAGATGCCACAGGAAGTCCATGTGAGGACTGGTAGTACATCCCAGGACTTGTGTTCTTTTTTTTTTTTTCCACTTAAAGTTTCAGATGATGTAATTCAGTTCTTTCAGGATCTTTCTTAATTAACTGCTGCTCTAGAGGTTAATGGAAAGTTACCTACATCACCTTGGAATATCTTAGTCACCATATGACATCAAACAGTACGGATGTAGAATGAAAATGAGCTGAATAGATATCATGAGTTAGGATAATTCAGATAACTACTGGCATGTTAGAACCACTATAACCATGAAGCTTATATGGAAAAAAACTTTGGTAGAGAAAAATATGTATTTATAGTTCTTTTGGTACATCGGTTGGGCACCTTTATTATGAAGCAATGGAGAATCAGTACATGGTAATGAGATTTCTAGAAGACAGAAAGTGTCAATTTACACAAGGAAAAGAGGGAGATGAAAGGGATGTGTAGTCTATTGAAAAAAATCCACATGCATTAAAACAAAGAATACAGAGGGACTGTCAGCCTGCACTGATCAGCTTAGACAGATAGAAATTAATTATATTTTGTTTAAGAAGCTGCCTCTGCAGCCTTGGTCAATTTTAAAAAGCGCATTAGAAGATTTTTCAAACTGGCTTTCCAATTACGTTGGCTGGCAGGCAAAGTGCTTTGAAACAGAATTTGTTTCAAATTGGTAAATGCAACCAATTCTGACTGACAGTGTTTTCAAAATTCGCAACATGGTGTTACTGGTCAATGTAATTCTGAGGGGTACACCAAAAGAAGCCGCCTTTTCTTTCAAAGATCAGGAAGACGGGGATATCAGGGAGAAACTGCAAAACGTTATTATTTAAGGCAGACTGAATGAAGATGCAGAAAAGAGGAAAGGGCTTGCCCAAGAGGAAAACAACTTTGATTGCAAATTAAGTATGAGCCCTTCCAAGCAACAATATAGCGTGCCTGGAAAATATACCACTTCTGACATTAGAAAGTGTACTGT
This sequence comes from Gavia stellata, assembly GCF_030936135.1. NCBI lineage: Eukaryota > Metazoa > Chordata > Aves > Gaviiformes > Gaviidae > Gavia > Gavia stellata. The sequence continues at coordinate 34,608,131 of NC_082600.1, forward strand.
CCTGAGGTTTTTTGTTGGACCTTATGGTATGTATGACACCCAGGAAAGCGTAAATCAGAATTGCTAGGCAACAGACTCCTGCCTTTGGGATGACTGTGCAGGGAATGCTAGTGTAATGCTATCATTGTTTTTTCATTGGTTGACAGGGTTGTCATTTTTAGCTTGTAGGAGAGCTATATAGGTGACCTTCTGTAATGAAACAAAACGTTTCTGCTTCAGCCATTTTGATAATTTTACAATGATCTTTGACTGAATTTAATTCTCAGTAGGCTTATGTTTTCTAAGAAAGCTCCAAGTTTTGTAAATGTTATCAGAATAACAACACTGATTCCTTGAAGTTCGTGGTGTTCCCTTAGAGTGGTGTTAATAGAAAAACTCAACAAAATCCGAGGAATCATGAAGAGAAGATTCTTCAACAAAGTTTTAAGAAAACTTACAAGTAACAGAAGAAAAGATAGTAACCTATTTTGACATGACAGATTTTAATAGATATATTTGTATTAAATACATATGGTGTGATTTGTTGCTAAGTTGTGTTGCTATCACTGCCGCCTCTTCCCAAGCAAAAAGGGCAACAGCATTTTGTAGGAGGAGGCTATCTATCATATTTATGTCATTTTAGATGCATATTCTGCAATCTCTAGCTGCTGGAATAAACCATGTTATAATTTAAACTGCACCAGGTTATTTTTTAAGAAGCAAAAAATTGAAACATAGATCATATCACAGTATTGAGTGTATTGCACTCAATTCAGCAGTTGCCAATATATTGCAACTTTTTCCACTTTGGTGGAAGATAGGCTGTCCACGGAAAGAATTTGCTAAGGGTCAGGGTGCAGAATTAAAATGTCCAATGCTGGTGTCATTACTTGCGTGAGTTCTCAACTGCTTTATTAAGCAAAAGAAAACACCTCTCCAGCTGGCATTTATCAACACCAATTTTTCTTCACTGTTCACAGGTATGCAATTACTAAATAATTGAAGGCAAGAGCACATTAAAAAAAAAAAAAGGGAAGAGACTGAGAAAGTAACTGCTTCAGAACTGACCTTTGCTGTTCCTAAATGATACATTTTGGTGATCTTTTGATAAATGTGATCAACAGCACCTTGAAAGAATGCTCATTCTTCCATTCCCTGAAGAAATACCATCTGCTATCCAGATTCTATTCTTCTTCTTAATTAGCTTGTAAAGAAAATAGTGTCTATGCTGATACTGCTAGTTTTCCTTTAATCATCCATACACTGATAATCACTATTCATTCAAGAAGACATTGCCACTGGAAAAAAATAGCAACAACACCTCTAACCCCAAGTTTTCAGAAATCACAAGTAAATTTCCAACCTTTTGAGAATCACAGAGTTTTGTAAAAGCAATGTAATTGTATTAAGTAGATCTGTGCTATGCATATATGCTTTAAAAATTCTCAGAAGACTGACATTTTAGGTAACATGCACAATATTTAGTCAACTAGATACTTGTCCATTACCCCTTGCACAATGACTCCACTAACTCTTTTGTATTTTCTAGTGTAAGCAATATAACTTTTGCCTACCCTTCCTGTCTTGCGGATATGCCTGTATCCAGCAGTTCCTCACAATTTCCTCTCACACATGCTTTCACTTGCTCACTTTATTTTGTGTTTTGCTTGCCCTTGCCATCAGCTTCCTATACCTGTCATACATTGCACTTTCTGACTCTACCCTTATATTCCCTTTCGCACGGCAATTTTAACTCAAGTAGTCTTAATTCCCCTCAGCTTTTTTCTTCTGGACTGTGCTTCCTATGCATTTCTTAGTGCCCTTCATTCCTCCACTTTTCTTCCCCTTACACTTTACTCCTCAGTTTCAAAGCCGTGAATGGCCATAATGGCTGATCATTACCCAACTTCTATCCTGATGGAAACAATACTAAGAAACTCATAGCTCCTGTCTCCCAAACTACAAGAAAATGGGTCATTAATATAGTAATACTATTAATATTAAATTAGAAAGACATTAATGCGCATTCTGTGGGCAACTTTATAACAGAGTCTGATGTTTACACCAACTTCTTCCTGTGTGATTCTCATGAAGAGGGAAGTAGTAAAGTTCCCTTATTTCATTTATTGAAATAATCAGATTTGAATTAATATATCCACTGACATTGAATGTGGAAACATGGAACAGTATCTGCTGACAAAAGAATAGGCAGATTTAACAGGCCTTATTTCATCCATTATAAATATAATTCCAGGCAAATACAATCATTATTTACCATGTCTTTGCAGAGTCTTACAATGATGCCTTACAACAATGACTGTAGTTGTATTACTAGCACTGCTTTATGTTAATGAATTTCATGTTATATAGTCAAAAACACAACTGAGGGACACACATCTAATGTGGTACATCGTGACCATCAAATCAGAAGATGCCACCAAATATACTGAGAAAAAAACCCAAGACTAATTAACAGGGAGGCAGTTCATACTTATATGCAGTTTTCTTTGCAGCTAGCAAAGGAAATTTAAAAAATGTATCCAAGTGAATGGAAGTATAGTAAATATTGATTTTTGGGCAACCTAGCTACAATTTTTCTAAATAAAAATAAAAAATATATAGTTACAGAACTTTGCCTTACAAAAATGTGAAAACACAAAAACATTTCAGTAAATGAAGCTGAACATTCATTAAAAGAGTAGTTCACAATACTAATTAGAAGTTCAGAGCTCAGTAAATAAGGCACTTTGTGACAAGAAAACAAGGTTTAGATTTTCATCTTTCCACATTTAGACATAGTCATCTTACATTTACACAGCCATTTAAGGGGAATTTTTGGATCTAGGGATTAGCAATCAGGTTCGGATTCTCATGACTTTACCAAAAGAACATCAGCATATTCCTCTAAACTTGCCTGTTTCATTATGCTTTGCAAGCACAAGATGTGTCATTATTCTGATAAAATCTGAAATTAGCATTTCTTTTGGTCCTGTTCTCATTTCAGCTAGTAATACTTGCTCTTACTGAAAGGCAGCATAGCCTAATTAGTAAAGCACCATAGAAAGAGAGAGGAGACATGTTTCTCACACCAGACCGATCACTGACCAGAATCTTGCTCAATTATTTCATTTGTCTTATCATCGTCAACTGTGCAAGATGACGAACTGCATATTTGTACTGCATTACAGTACAAGCCTCAGATCATTAGAAATTCTATCTACCACATCAGAAACAACCATGTTGTCCTGTAGCTTATATAATTCTCTGACACATAACAACTTGCAGACTTATTTAGGAAGAAAAAGTCATCTGAGTCAGGTATTTCTTTACGACAGTTCTTTCATGTACAGAACATTCTGCAAAGTTTCTTTAAACACTGTAAGAAGCAGCAATAACTTTTTTCCTTTCTTACAGTTTCTAAGAGAGAGACCCAGTATTTCATTTTTGCTCTCTCATACCTACCTCTTGGGCTTTCTAGGGCTTTTTGATTTCTTTCTCAGGTAGGCAAAAGTTGCAATTAATCAGTTCCCTGATTCCCGCACTTGCAGTTGCTCCAGAGTGAAACCTCCCAGTTGGTACAGCTTAGTTCCTGATTCCTTAGACATTTAGAGAGAGGTTTTTGTCGTCTCCCTATCTTACTTCATAAAGTTGTACGTACTTTGGTTGTAGACACCCCATCCCTGGGAACATTCAAGGTCAGGTTGGACAGGGCTCTGAGCAACCTGATCTCATTGAAGATGTCCCTGCTTATTGCAGGGGGGTTGGACTAGAGGGCCTTTAAAGGTCCCTTCCAACCCAAACTATTCTATGAGTCTATGATAAACAAACTTAGTTTCTTTTTCATTTTTTATATGGTTGACAGACAGCTAACACTGTTTTCTACTTCAGTGAGGTCTGTCATGGCTTTTAGATTGAAGCCATGCTTCATAACCACTATTAAAACCATCTCCCACTACTGTAACAATCTTTCTTCTCAGTATTGCTGAAATACACAAAACATTTTACTAAGGTATGAACTCCCAACACATCGCTATAGTCAGAAAGGCTAATGTAACCTAGAATAGTGTACACAATGAAAAGTTGAACAGAAGTAACAGCACACTTCCCTGGGTTTGGACACTGTTCTAGTGGCTACTGAAAATTGCAGCCACCTCTGAAGCCCAGAATCCAATTTGGGGAAGGGCCATGTGAATGTTTAAATGATTTTTCAAAGTGTCTTACAAAGATTCAGTGAGGTCAATCTAATTAGCTTATCAAAGTAAATGGTTAAAGTGTGACTTTATGACCATTCTTTATCTTTAAAAAAACCTACATGGGAAGTAGAAATTTTAACATGAGCTCACATGAACATGGTAAACAAGTATAAAAATATTCAACATGTCAATTTTCAACTTAAATTTTAGCTTATAATAAATCACATCTAACCAGAGTGGTTACCCATGGGAATTGTTTGTCAAGTGCATAAGTGGAGTCCTCATCACAGTAAATATTTTAGCCATGATAGGGTGTTTTTCCATATATTTCATCCTAATTTATGTAGTAATTAATTCAGGAAGGTCCTAAATCCCATATTATGCAGGAGGACAAATCAGATGATCTTAATATCTCTCTCTTTGCCTTTTAGAATACATTATCTAATTAACAGTTATTCTGAAGCTGTGAAGAGTCTAAACACTTGTTTCCCTTAACAGCAATTATACTAATTTCCCTTTTGAGTGCACATTTCATTTTTCAAGTAGTTTTCATTACAAGCATAGATATCAAAAATGCACACTAAGGCTAATCTGTCCTTACGCTAGCAAAGTATTAGATTGAGATTGCACAGCCTAAGCGAAGCAATCATTTGGTTCTTTTACAACAGGCATAAAGACAAAAGCAATTGGAGTAGCTGTTAGGTGCATTTCAGAAAAAGCCAAAGAAATTAGGTGCATGAAACATTAAATAACCTTCTCTGATACTAATATTTTTTTCCTTTAACTCTGCCACTATTTCAAGACATGTTTCACCGTTCCTAGTTATTAATCCTAAATAAATAATCTATTTAGTTTTCACATAAATCATTCTTGTCTTGATAGCTTTAGCCTTAAAAAAAAAATCACATATAACAAAGTCACAAGACAGGTTTTTTCCTTTTCTTATTTGTACTCTGATCATTTTAATGAACTAATTTAGTCTCAATTGTTTTCAACAGATTTTTCTGATTGTTGGGTAGCCTCCTTCATGTGCCTTGCTTCCTATTCCCCGCCCTCTTTTTTTTTTTTTTTTTTAGGAGCATAGTGTTAGTGGGTCTTCCGAAGGCTGCAGTCCTTTCAGGGGGTTACCTGCTCCACCACGGAGCACCTTCTACTCTCTGACTTTGAGGTTTTCTCTGTTGTTCCCTTCTCACTCTCTTTCTAGTTCTCTCTCCCTCTTTCTTTCTACTTAGATATCTCTCTCGCTTTTGTTCTCCTTTTTTCCGTGTTACATCATTCCCTCCCCCTTGGTGTTTTTTGCCATTTAAAAAATATGTTTTCACAGAGGCACCACAGACTCCTCTGATGGGCACAGCTTTGGCCTCTGGTGGGTTTGCTGCTGTGCTGGATGGGATTGGCTGTGTCCAGCACATGAACACTTTTCAAATTACTGCCTTTTCAGAAGTTAATACAACTGAAGAAAACCAGCTGTTTTTCCATAACATTAATTAAAGGACAATTGTGTCAACTCTATTTTATGTAACAATTTCAGCAAAGGAAAAAATTCCTTTGCATTAGACAGAAACATCCAGACCTGCTTTCTTTTTATTAATACAGATATATTTGAAATTACCAACATTTGTAAGCAACCATTGCCTTTCCTAATGGATATTTTGAGCCCATATTGAGTTGGGTAAATTTGTTTCTGCTAAGGTCAATAACGATAAATGACTCATGATCTGCATGATGTGGCTTAGTACTTTGAATTAAATGATTGTAATTATTGGTAGTTATTTTGTAAAGACAGCTGTTACTACATTTGACAGAATGGCTGTGTAATACTTTTCCTTCAAAATTTCTTCAATTTATTTAGAATTTTTGAAAATGGAAAACAATGTTGTACATTAAAAGTGCAGAATTCTCCCACACGATTCTGCAGCTTTCTCTCCACCTCCCTTTCAGGCAGTTATTCTAAGCCATAGGTTGGCCCGTTTGTGTCCTATGAAATTATGCTACTAGTTTTTGTAGTATGGACAAAGGTATACTAATAGCATAGGATTTATTATCACTTGTGACCTTTGGCAAGATATTGGGTCTCCAACAGTGAACGATGACATTACTTTGAATGAAGTCATAGGAACTACAATAATCAGATCAAACTCAAATGGCCCAAACCCACATATTTTTTCTAGATTTTGCAGTAAACCTAGTCGAAACAAGCTTGCTGCGATGCCACAGGATAGTACAGATTCATCTGGTTCAGTTTCTTATCACCAATTAAGATATTATGAATAAGAGATAATGAAAGATATGCAATAAAGCAGAATATAGCCATTGCTGGACTTCTGATTACGCACCATTGTAGAGAAAAGGATGGTGACACAGCGGTCACAGTCCTTTCTCACTTGTGGGACAGTTGTGTTTTTAAAAAAGAAGACAAACTATTTTTTCAGTGGCAGTCAAGCAGAAGCATAACGCTTTGCATTCATGTTTGTGTAGTGAGTGCTCAAAGAATACTAGTCAAACTCAAGAAGAAATGTTTCCATTCCAACATTGCGTTGGGTGTCTCTTTCTGGGAAAACACTGAACAACACAAAGCAACTTCTGTTCTTTTTAGCATTTTTTAATCCAGACTACACTTAGAACAGCAAAAGTTACTGCAACATCAAAAATGAAAGGGCAACTGCAAGTATTTATAGCCATCTAATACAATTGAAAAAATCATTTTCCAATAGCCTTGAGAAGACATTCAGGCAAAAATTTGTTATAGTCAAAGTGGTGCGTGATAACTAACTTGAAAATATCTTTTATCTGAAATGATGGTAGAAAGATAAGGTATTTTTTGTTTACAAGATATTTATGGTTTAAAACCTATATGAATTCTTTATGATGTACAAAGAGAGGTCACAGGTATTTATTTCCTCTACAAAGTGTTTCCTGTTTTTACCTTCAGGACCAAAGGAATGCCGTATAGTCTTTCCCATTTCACAGAGATCAAAGAAAGAAGTGGAGGCTCTTTTAGAAATAATGACAAAACCTCCACTGAATTCCACAGGTCTAGCTTTTTTCCAGCTGCCTTCATGCAAATCGCTTATGGTCCAAATGTTATTGGTGAAAAATACAGTGGAAAGAAGTAGGATGGAAAAACAAAGATTCTGAAGTGTTTTTCTTATTTTGCCTATGTATAAATTATGAAAAAATGCATTTTATGCAGAGATATAAAAAACAAGATAAAAATTGTTACTTGACAGTCCTATAAAATCTATTTTTTCTGCATGCAGTAGCTTGTTCATTTGCTCAATGTTCTTTGGCTGTCTGATCCAAAGTACATTGCAGCCAATGAGATATTTTTCAACAAATTTCAAAAGACATTCCAGAAAACTACTGTACACAGAAAACATAGTGAAAATGGTTTTTATTTGTAGATATAGAATATATATATTAAGAGAGAGAGAGAGACACTGTTCTCTATTTTTACCAACAGCTCGACACAGCTGTTGTTTTAATGTAGAAGATTGATTTTAAAGAAGCAATAAATTAACCCACCCCTCTTGACTGCTCAGTATTTTATCGCTGATACAACTTTTCTGAGACAAAAATCAGAGAGCATACAGAGTTGAGTCTGTGGCATTTTTGAACTTTATTCTCAATGTTAAACAACAGTTTGATCATCTGAATGTAACAACTGTTTGATGCAATTTTTCTTTTTGGAAGCTTACTTTTATGAAGGCTAGGTCTGGCTAGATAATCCTTGAATGTGATAACAGGGTTTTGTTGCTGAAGGACAAGGAGAAAGAAAAGGTTGCAGTGCACAACTAAAGTCTGCGTGTTATGATTTTTCTAAATAGATATAAATCATACACTGAAGTGTCAACGAATGAGTAATGCACATGCTTTTCATAACCAGTCAAACTTTAAGAGAATGAAATGTGTTTGCTAGTATCAACTCGCCCCAGTAGACAGTAATCCACATCACAAGAAACACTTAATTGAGTCCATTTGGCAGTTGCTGCTCAGCAGGGGCCTTGTAATGAAATAACATGTAATAACATACCTCTCATCCCTAGAGAGAGTGTCCCTGCAGGTCAAGGTTGGGGTCATTTCAAGGGCAAGGTCAGGTAGCTTATGTTGTAGCTGCTATTGCCACATCAAATTGCATCTTTTTTTTTTTTAATGGAGAAAATTCATTTTATAGACTATTTTCTAGCTTTTAACTCTCTCAAACACTTCTTTGTCCTGTCTCCCTGCAAAACCCCTGTAATATTAGAGCAGGACATTATCACTGAAAATTAAATATCTTATGAAAATAAATTAATGTTTCATAATGTATCAATGAACTACTTAGCTTTATATACACTACATAACTTTCCCATGGAGAATGTGACTCTGACAGAATGGTTTAAGATCCACAATTGTGAATTACACTGAGGCACATTACAAATATAGATGTGTTTAATCTGAATATGTTTTGAATGTTTTTTGTTTCCAGATGCCTTTATCAGAAAAACGTGCAATACTGTTTATTATTTCTATGGTACAGCAGGTCCAGTTTCACTAAAGCTAGTGAGGTTTTACATCTCCTGTAGAGCTTTCCTCTCAGTTTCTGAAGTTTCCTAAAGCTTCTGATGTCACACTGAGTGCTTCCTTATTGAAAGAAATCAACAAATGATCAACAATCAACAAGTTAAACAAGAAGTATATCATTATCTCTCGTCAATAAAACTGATTTTTTTAAAATGGGAGTTTATAGTAAAGAACTCCATTCCTGTTCTCTTACTGAGCTACTTAGAAAGGTTATGCCTTGATCTACTTGACTTGTGGGCTGGGGAAGAGTAGCCAAGGGAAGCGTTAACTGTTGGTTTAGTAGTTTTGACAATAGGTAGGAAAAGAAAGTTCTGATCTCCACTTCTGAATTGGTTTTTGTTTCCTTGTTTTATGCAATAATGTTATAATGTATAGCCTGTACACATTTCCGGAGACCTTGAACTAGAAGTCCAGTTATGCCTTTTCCCAACTTACTCTTAAGCACAAGCAAAGAGTCCGGCTACCTTCTGGGCCCTGTGTCATGCATGACTGACTGGCATCAAAAAGAGTAGAAAATGTAGTCTTCCAACAAGAGTAGAGAGAGTGGGCAATCACTCAAGGGAGTTCATGGTTTGGTGGTTGGGGCTCTCCCTTCAGCAGTAGGTCACAGGGTTACTAATTATTTAGCACCTGGGCATGCATTCAGAAAAAAAGTAATGCAGATTGCATTATAGAAATATGGAAATACCTAAAATTACTTACTCTTCATTTTGAAATGATGTCAGAGAGAACTAAACACCTAACCTGTGTGGGCTAGATTTTCCCATGATGTCCTTACCTTCCACATGCAATGCAGACAGGGAAGTAACTAAATTAAGGCAGCCCTCAACTTTTCAGAAACTTCTTTCTTTTTCTCTTCATTGACTTTGTAGAGAGCTCTGGCAGTTATGTTAGGTGATCCGGATTGCCTACTTCTCTGAAAATGGGCATCTAAATTATCAGTGAGAATATGCCTCAGGTGGGCATTTTCAGTCAGCAGACTGGCTTCTATCTTTACTTTCCAGGCATAATGTTCTAGTTCTAACAGATTTCCCAGAATTAATTACTTATTTTTAACACATAACAGGGAACTGATTTTTTTAACCTCTAAACCAACTCAGATAGTGCAGCCAGAAACCTTGAATACTTTGTCAGATTGTCTTGTTTGTTTGCAAAGCATGATATGCAAGCATCTGCTTCTCTGTCAGCAAAGATTTCAGAAAGACATTATTTTATGGTATATACAAAGAACAGTATATGTGTACACTGTCTGACTGGACGTGACAAGATTTTGGTAAGCAACAGTGATAGTTCACTCAAGGAGATCAGCAACAGCTTAAGGAAACTAGCCAAAGAAGGAGTGACAGGTATTTTCAGGAGGTAATAAATGTTGCTAGCATGAACAAATAGATCCAGGCTTTGGTTTTGATATAACAAAATAAAATAACTTACCAAGGAGCTTTTCCTTTTTTCAGAATGTAATCATGCTGTAAATGGTTCAGATCATATTGTGTATGATTTAGAAGAGCAGATATTCTAAAAAAGAAGAGCTCTTTAGAGAAAAAATAATTTAATTTATAATTTAGTGTAATTATTAAACAGAAATGAAAAAGAGACCAAATATGTACTGGACTGTCAATAAGACACATGGACTATATCAAATGTTTTTCCTGTGCTATAACCATTTATGATAGATGCAAGGGGAAACTTTATTCTTCAAATACCTATGGGAAAATCAGTATCTCGCTAAAAAAATTAAAACCCCACCCTAAATGACATTTTGAAAATACAGTTCTTTTTTCACCATTTAGTTTGCAGAACAGTGTTGATTCAAGTGGCCAGCAAGGTTAGGGTTAATAGGAGAGAACCACGTGGTTCTTGTCACTTCCCTCCATCTAAGTAAAAATGTGTAACCATAGCCCAATTCTACCTTAGGATATAACTCTGGTTACATCTCAATTTATAGAAATAATTAGATCATATTAGATCATGCAAAGTTTAATTAACCAGGCATAGTTTTGAATTAAAGTCCATTTTCTGTGGAAATTGGAAAAGGCCTAAGTAATTCAGAACTCATTATATCATGATTTAGCATCAAGCATTGTGGGGGCTGTAAGTCAGAATATACGAAAAAAGCAAAGAGGACGTCCACTCTCCAAGATTTTAGGCTGCATTTGGATGTCCTGTGGCTTTCCTAGAAAAAAATAAACAGGTTTTGAATGCTCAAAGGGGTGTATCAGGCCAGCTTTCAACAGGGCAAAAGTTCATTTGTCCTATTAGCCAGGCTCCGAATTTCATGTCATGGTTCTTTAACATACCTCCACCATATAACACATTTAGCACAATTCTTGCTTTTTTATATTTTTGAAATATGCATATAATCTACTACTAATATGAAAGGGAGCATTATGAAATATTTCACTCAGTGCAACAGTGTCTAATTATAATTAATTCTATTAGCATTCATTATGATAAATTAATATGTATTAATGTGGATGGAATCTCATAATTTGATCAGAATTTGGAACTAATTAATTTTCACCTAATATAAAGAGTTATTTATTATACAATGAGCTTCCTTTGCTTCTGAAGATGCTCTTGAACATAATTTACTACCCTGTGTGTTATACAATCTGTAAACTAGCACAAGAATAATCTGTAATACACTGCATGATCCAACATGACCTCATTTATGCAAGTTCCAGTACTCTGTAAGGCGCTGGGCTTCCTTACTACCCATCTGAGTAGCCCTTTCACAGGGGAATAATTCAATATGAGCAAAAAGGGTGAAATAAATGATTCTGTTTATCTTGTCCAGAATACTTTTTGTCCAACCAGAAAATTTGAAGATGTTATACATATGTTTTGTATCTCTAGCTATGGTGCTTCCATCAAGTATTTTTCATTGATGTAAATGGGTCTAGCAGCACTGATTTTAATGGAAACATATATATTAAAGCTGTTAAGGATCAGGTTCTATAATGTGTTTATAAAAATATGTTGAGAAAGATACTGTGGGACAGACTTTACCACTCCGGCTTTTGTTCAGCAATGCTCTAGGAATCAAACAGTTTCACTGAAATCAATAGGACCTATTATAGATGAAGGCACAGCTCACCATGAGTAAGAGTCTGGCTGCTAGGAAAGTAATATTGAGATTGCTTTCATTTTAATGACTGGGAAACTCTTTAAAACATCCGTCCATGCTTTTGGGTGAAGTGAGTAATGTCCACTAAAGTTATAACGTTTATGAGGGATGTCCAATTCAATTGCATTTAAAAAATTGGTTCTCTGCCTTTAAGATGAAAACCATACGCAAGGAAAAGCGTTCTTCTCAATTGATGCAGTTTCTGAGAAACAACAAGATTTAAATAAGAAGTTTTATTTATTTTTTATCCATCATCTTTATAGAACTAATTAGCAGAATTTGCCTTCGTGATACTTGCTAGGGATTGTGGTAAAGGAGTTCTAGTCAGTATTTCAGAAATGAAACTCAGCTTTTTTGACCCTTCAGGCACCTAAGTGACCCTAGACAATTATGCTGAAAATGCTCTAACTCAAGTCCGATATCAGCCTTAAATCTTCGTGTCTAGAAAGAGACACCAGCTCCTTTCCCAGGACAAATCTTAGCGCTCAGCTAATACCTCTCAGATAGCATGCTGAAAAGCTATATTGCATAATAGCTGGATTGACCATGATAAGACATCATTCTTAAAGCTTCAGATATGTGAAGTGTGAAAAGTCCTTCCCAAATTTTTGATTGTTTTAAGATTAATTTAAAGCTGTATGGTCCCAACTGTACCTTAAATTGAGCAATCTGATGTGCAGCCAATCGAAGATGCACATGTACATGTAAGTTCAAAATGTGGCTCTTTACTTTCTAGGGTGTTGAAGTTTGAATGTACAATTCAGGTTGCACATTCAAGCAACTAACAGTTTATATTTAGCAGGTGTTTAATGGATCATACATATGTTAGATCTGTATCACAAGTAATGGTAAAAAAAAATATTAGTTAATAAATTATTCAGTAAGGCTGAAATTCATCTTCTTCTACTTAAAAATAAAAAATAAAAACAGTTGCAAGGATCTGCTTTGTGCTAAATGATGCTCTTTTCATAATAAAAAATTCTGAACACTTTTTCTGGTTACATGTCCCCAAAGCACACAGCAGAGTGGAGTACTTTTCTAAAACACATAGGGTCTTTTTCAATATAGAAGATTGTATTTACATTGGTCTAATACTGTTTCCCTTAATGTCAATGATTAATCTGCCTTTAACCTATATCACACCTAAAACACTGAACATACGTTAACATTCACCTTGACTAAGATAGATTTTTAACTGCACTTGGCATACTCAATGTTCCTTTTAATTTTAGAATAAATTGAAACTTGGAATTTTTAATTCCAATGTCTGATATTTCATGATTAAATACAGATTGAATTTTAGTTTTTCCTGTTCCAGCAAGTTGTTTATCAAAATGGTCTGAGAACCATACTAGCCGAATCATCAAGTCAAAGAGATTTCCCCCAATGCGATTTGAAGCTACCTCTAAATTGTCAAGCTAGGAACTTATCTTTAATTTGAAAAAGTTGGTTTTCATATTTTTCTGGCAATATCACCTGAAGGAAATCTTTTGTAAGCTTTTGTTGATGAAAAGTAACACTGGAATATTTTGCACATGCTGAAAGAACAGGTGAGTACAAGGACACAAGTTTTCCGATGAGTCTGAATAGAAAAATTTAGCAGAGGTCTATGATGTACCACATTCCCCAAAATGAGTAGGTCTTTGGAGAACAGAGAGAGTCACAATGCAAGGATGTATTTTAGAATGGCATTCATCTGATTCTTTGAAATACTTGGTAAGTTGCGTATGGGTTTAAATCCCTCAGCCATTCCCAAGGCTTGCCAGCGTGTCTGCCTTTTTGGTCTCAATGGATACAGCTGCTGCTATGACCACAAACACACATTTTAACAGAAGGGCCTCATCAAATTCCATAGAGGCAAAAAGAAACCTATGCGTGATCCCTTGCAAATGTATGAAGTTGATCCTGAATAATGCAAAATTGATTGATTTGTACTAAACATTTGCATCCACCTAGTCATATACAGATTATGATATACACCAAAAAGGTAGTAAACTAGCTAAAAACTTTTCATTAATTGCATTAAACATTTTTTTATTTACATGAAGTATGTGTCAGTAGACAAATGTCAAAGGCTTAACTTGATGGAATTTAAATGCATGAGTTGTAACCCACAGAAAGAAAAACATAATTCTTCCATCCTGGATTTGACTCTAAAAATTGAAGCAGTAATTTCAGAAACACCTATGGGAGTTAGGGAGAGAATTCCCATTATATTTTAGTGGCATCTGTGTCCATAACCCCTTTAGTCTCATTTGAAAATCTCAGTCATAGATTAATCTTAGAATGAAATTTATCTTGTGTGCAGCTCACTAGCACAAGACCTCTGCTGGAATGGCAGCCGAGCTCCCTTGTACATCAGGCTTAGACGTGTATGGAAGTAGTCAAAATATGTGCAAGATATTAGACTACAGCATATCAATCATTAGTAAAAAAACCCCAACAATGTTTGATTGACTGAAAAATGGAAGTAATTTCATTGTAAGTGTTTTGGGAACATTTTTATAGGTTGTGATCTACCTTTGTAGTATTTTTTAATTTGATTTTCCTATTATTATTTTATTTTATAATTTAAATGAAGACACTGGACAAACTCAGAGATGTCTGAGGTGAATTTTGAAATTTAGGAAACTACTTCACAGAGTGATTGTTTTATAATTTAATGTGCCAGTGCTGCCAGCCTGAGCTGTTCTAAACAAATGGAAAACCATTAACAGTAATCTTTTGGATCTTTGTGCACAGGGCAGCTACTGCTGGAAGGAGGGAAGACCAGAAGAGAAACTGTAGATATCTGAGTAGGCAGATACTGTTAGATTAATGACTGGCATTGTCAGAACTGAGCTATGGGGGTAGCTGCAGTGGCTTCATAGGCTCACCCTTACTAGTGGGTGTTGCTATGGGTACCAGCTCAGTGGTGTCACACTAAAAAAAAAAAGAAGGACAGGGAGAGACTGATGAACAGCAAAAGGAAATAAAGGATGTAGATGCCATAACAATTTAAAGAGACATTCTATGTACACAATAAAAATTTTTTGTGTTATGTTACAGTAGAATATGAAAAAAAAGAAGGAACAAACAAGAACTGTTGAATTCTCAGAAAAACTCTAAAGGAAATAGTGTGACATAATTTATATATGACCTAATTTATATATGTTTGATTTTAAATGTTTATTTATTGTTTAAAGTCCAGGCATTGATAGAAAAGGCACTCATTAACCACAACATTGTCTGACAACGGAAAACAGTTATTTGTAGCATGCAATCACAATTCATAAATTTGTTATTATTTGGGGCCACATGCAGTCTAGAAGAAAATAAAATTAATAAATGATTGTTATACAACACTGTAATTAAGCCCCAATTCAGCAAGTGATGTCAACATATCTAACTTCCTCCAGCATGAGCAGTGGTCCTTTAAATTAGGTGCACTGCTTAAATTCTTGCTAAACCGTGTCTTATCCGAAGTAGTCTCCAGGTGTAACACAGATGTGCCGTTGTAATAACCTAGCCAGGAGGTGAATGCCAAGCATAAGCATGGAACACCTCTGACTAAAAGGAATGGCCACAAGGAAAATGGACACAGGAAAAAAAAAAAGGAAAAAAAAAACCACAGTAAAAAACCACCACACAAACAAACAAACAAAAAACCCCTCACTCTGGAGGCATTTTGTGCAAATGTTTCCCAAAGGGCAGATAATGTTTTTGTCACTTTCCTGTTTGCTTGTTTGGCTTGTGTTTCAGCCAGATCGATTTTAGTGAAGCCTTTCAGATGTGGTGAAAGTTTGCACAACCTCCATATTCAGTGAAATAATTGTGATGTCTTGTGTTATTAGGAAGCTTCGGGAATTGACAAAACTTCATTTAGAGCTGTTGGGAAAAACAGAGATATCAGTGAGAATATTTAGTACAGAATATGTTACTGCTATGATTATTAAGTTGCACCATACAATATACAGAAAGTTGTGCAAATTCTGGTTTGACTCATTTTTTCACAGAAACAGATAATTTCTGTACCATTAAACTTCTATTAACCAATACAAATATGAAGATCTGACCCATAGGAAAAATTTGGTGTGATGGGAAATAAGGTAGTTTAATCCTGGTTTCTAGTGAGTTTGCCTATCTGTTTCTCATGCATTAACAACTTTTGTAATATTCAGCTGATAAAAACAAACAGTTTTAAATAATATTTGCATTATATATTTTATATATTATATTTTGATATATTTCTTAAATATGTATAAATTTAGCTGCGTTTTTTAAAAGTAAGCTGATCTTTCAATTTTATCTTTAATTAAAAAGCTGCATTAGACGTAATTTGCTATGAACAGATTTTAAAGACCTCCCGTCTTTAAAATCCTGTGTAGATTATATGCTGTTACACTTTTCAGAAAATACAACCTTAAATCTGTCTTTAAACTATCTGACACTGTAAACAATCTTTCAGTTCAACCTTGTAAAAAGAGGGGAATGGAAGGCAGAAAAAAATTATGTGGGAAGTAAGAAAGGGTATAAGAGATACAGCAATATATTGCCAGCTGCTTCCCTCTTCCTTTGGACGTATCCCAGTGAATGACTGATGTTTCAGATAATCAGGTGTTTACATTAAAAGTTACACTATACTACTAAGTGAAAATGCACTTTAGCCTAATTTTGTAGTTGTTTTGGGCGGGAAGTTTCCCAGTTTGTTGGAGACACTAAAAGTTTATCTGGCATTTTCCCAGCAGGGAGTTCCCTTATATTCATGTAAAACTATAACCCACAGAAGCAATACCCCTAAAAACGTGAGTCTGATATGATAAGTAGTAACATCATCGAACTAGACAGATTCAAGTGAAATAGAGGTTTAAAAGGTTATTTGGCACCATGGGTGCCCTAAAGTTCATTTTCAGTATACTGGTTCAAGTTCTGCCCAGATTGACAGTGGTTAAAGCTTACTGTTATTTGATTGCTCGAGTGGTATCTCTGAAATAGTTTGCTGTCCTTTAGCTTCTAGTTAGTATGAAATCATTAATCTCTGCTCTTCAAACTCAAACTCGTGGCTACAGTAAAATCAAATACAATATTCTTTAACACTAATCCAGTCATCTGTCTGAAGTAGTGTTTCTTACTAGACAAATATAGCAAAGTGTATCAAAGGAACTTTATGTGAACACCAATAAATTCTGCTGTGCAGACTTATATGAAAATTTCCCTTCTGATGTTTGTGTTATTGGATTTTATGAATCAAAAGGTGGCTTCTGTATTCAGGGCTTTCAGATCTACTTTTCATGAAAATTAAAATCCCATTCTCAAAAAAAGCATCCACACCGCACAGAAACAAATAATGGGGAGAATGATATGAAGAAAGGAAAAAAAAGGAATATTTTAGCATCCAAAGAGACCTACAAATTTACGGAAGAAACTTGACTTTTTAGTTGCCTCTTCCTTTTTCAAAAATATTAAATAGAAATTGGGTATAACGTAAATAACTAATAAAATATTAGTTCACAACTAACAGTCTAATTTCAACTAGTTCACAAACTGATGTGTTACTGGTTATTTACTATGAAGGATAGTAAGCTATACTACATGCAAAAATGTGTAGGCATGTAAGTGGATTATGCAGCACATACAGGTGACAGCTTTCTGTGACAGAATGTTTAACTCTAGTAGTTGCAAGACTGAAGAAATTGCTTCCAAAAAATAATTTTTTAAATACAGATCGTAACTCCTCGGATGGCATCTATTATTCACAGATGGGGTCACCTGTATCCTAAATCTTTTATCAGAGAATCAAAATGTTTTCATTGTTGTCTTTTTTAAAATAGCGACGTTTGCCCATGCTTGAGTAAAATCGCTTTGATACACAGCCCAAATTAGTCCTTCCCTGAAAAACAATCTGCATCTTTAGGATCACATGGTATTTTCAACAATCACAGTAAAATGAGGGTGATTAGAGACAAATCCCTCCGGCTACTGCATCTTTTCCTTCTCCTCCCTCCTCAACACAGAGACCATATGACGGAACACATAGAACCACAAATTACTGTAGTGCACGGTTCCCACTTAATAATGACATCCCATAAGTTAGCAAAAATCTGCCAACATCTGCAAGCTTCTCTGCACTGCTGTGAGCCAAAGTTAAAAATCATGTGTGACAGTGCTGTGGAAAATACAATTGATTCCATTCTGATTGTGTCAGTTCCAAACACAGACAATATTGATGATGCTGTACAGTAATCTTATTGGGCTTGGGCCCAACTGAACATCGGTCTTTGTCAACTCATTATTCCTCTATCAGAGGGATCTCACTAGATTGATCTTGCCAGAAACTCTTGATGTGTCTCACAAATCACTGTTCTGCTGTTGGCAGGCAGATTCAAGTACTGCACAGTAATTGCTGGGTTTTTTTCCTTTCCCCAGAAGGCAGTGACTACATATTGCAAGTCATTGTCATATGAGATACTATAACTGTCCTAACAAGATAATGTAGTTAACTGTGCAGTACCCGATCGTTCCAAAAGATGTGGTCATATTATATATGTTACTAAAGGAGCAAAATTATTTCAAAAGGTAAACCCTTTTTTTTTTTTTTTCCTTGCCACTCCTTAAACAAATAACTTAACTTTTTAGTTTATCAGTGTGAAAACATGTTTGGATATATTCTATTATTTTAAACTGCAACCCAAACATGGAAAGATCTTGACTGGCCTCTTCCCATTTGTGCATATAGCAAAAAACCACACATGAGTGTTTGTGTGATCAACACTACGCTGCAAAACTCAGACACAGACATTTAAGTATCTGACAAGAAGTGATTACATCTTGGAAGTTTCTTTTACATTTTTAGCCAAAGGAAAGGAACTTGTTGGCCCTAAACTCTTTGTTTGTCCCTCAGAAAGATCCAGGCAGATTAAGTATAGTCTTTGGCCTGGGTAAATGCTTTCTTTAAGATACCATCAACATATCCTCTGGCTAGTCTTAGAAGAATGCAATGACAAAACCAAATCAAAACGCTTGATGCGCTAAGTCAGATGATCTGGATAATAGCAAGAGTCTGTACTGGAGTTTCTCCAGGAAAGCTTAGGCATATGCTGACTGAAGGAACCACTGCCAGCCAGCTTCATTCCGACAGTACAAATGGAGAGGATAACAATATTTGAACAGCAAAACGTAAGCAGCCAGCTCTGGCTTCCTGCTCTTTCCATGGATGACAGCTTTTCTGGGCAGGTACCGGGGCTGACTAGTAGACAGGGGAAAATAGGCCTGAAAAGAGCTGTGATTCCTAGAATGGCTACAGAACTTAATAAAGAAGACTTAAGGGACTTCCACCTTACATTACCTTGCCTAATACAAGGGAATTCAGCAAGGCCGGTGGAAATGAGTGTTGGTAAAACCCTTAAAAAAATCAGAAAACGTTTCATCTTTAAATAATACGAAGATCTCATCTCCTATCGAAATACTCAAATACTTACACTATCACTGCCAAACGGTTATATAAAGGCCAAGATAGTAGCATAAATGACGCAGGTGATGAGAGCAGTTCAAGTCAAGGGAACTGTAAAAGGATGCAAAGCCACAGTGACTGTTTTAATGTGACAAAGCCAAAGCTACTTGTGTAAGTGACAGGGATATGTTTAAGAAAAGAAAGTATGAGATTATTCCACCTATAGACAGCATACAGAAGCAGCATAACATTATTCTAAGTTACCTGAGACAAAAAATACAAGGTTCAAGGAAGAAAAAAGAACAGTGTAACTGCAGGGCCTGTGTTTTCCCCAGCTAGATGATGGCAAATAAATTGAAGAGCTATTGAGAATTTATGTCATAAAGTTTCAGACCAGTAGGCCAGTTCACTTAAAAAAATACCTGTAATTGTTCAAAGAAACTGCCTATAAATATGAATTTTTTATATTAGTTTTCCTTGGAGGCTTAGTGATTTGCCTTGGCAGAACATGATTTTTGATTTAAAGTAGGAGGAACCTGTCAAAGTGCTTTTTAAAATAAAATTTGTATCAAACTAGAACCAACAAAATAAAATAAACCAAAATGTTTAATAATCAGATTAAGTCTTTGAATAAAAACCATGATCATGTGACATCTAGTGACTGACTACATTAAATGATTCTGAGTGGGTGACTCCTGACAGAAATGAGCACATAGTTGTCCACACACCCAGAATGAGCACCATGTGCAAATTTAATGTTGAATCTTTCCCCTGACCTGTGTTGTGGATAATATGTTGATGCAAGCAATTCTAAATGAAGCAGAGCCAGCAACAGGAAGATTCCAAACATAAACATGGAGTAAATGTCATTTTCATTTTAAAAGTAAGGAAAATATTGCCATTCCTAACTTTAGATAATCATCACATCACAGAATAGGCTCTGTGTGGTGAGTTCTTCTGTAACGTGCTAGAAAAGTTAAGACCCTCAGAGTAGAATTGAACAAGTGCCACCTAAAGTCCTCTGCAGGTAGCCTCATGGAGCTAGTAAACAGGAGAAGTTGAGGACTTTGATGTTTCTGAAATTGTTGTCCTGTGACACTTGCATACCTTTTTCTGACCTAATGGAAAGGCACTTCCATTTGCTTGGAATGCTTAGTCCAGAACCTTTTTCACAACTTTTCCATGCCTTTTTAAATAGTATAATATACATTTTCATCATCATCCAGAAAAGGAGGAAATGGTAGTTTCTTTTAATACTATGGCCTAACAGTTAAGTTGTCTATTCAGGGCAAGTGGTAGGGTCTGGAGCAGTAGCTGGAAGCTATGGCCTCAGGCATCTTAAGATGACACCACATGCTTACCTTTAAGCACCTAAAGGATTGCCAGGATGCTAAAGAGTTAAGATTTTCTGTTTATGAGACTTAAACTTATAGACCTCATTAAATGAAATTTACCTAATTCTAATTTTGGAAATGTTGAGTTTACTTAATTCTTAATAGAATTTTAAGTGGATTGTAACCAAATTATTTTACCTATCCTTTCATTTATCATTCACAGTTAGCCTGACTGCAAGTTTATGAACTAGTGCAGGTTGGAGGCTTCCTGTTGATAATGAAGCTGATCTGTTGCTTGAAATAACTCAATAGTTACTGCGCCTTGGAAAGAGAGAAAGCAAAAACTTGACCCAGTGTAGGACTTTAAGCTTCTTTCTGTGAGGGATCCCACACATATTGAGACCCTGTGGTCTGGGCTGTTTATACATTTTACATTATACACATCTCTTTCAAAAGCTTCCTTGTTCATTATAATGCACTGATGTCAAACTGTCAGTGCAGATGTCCACTGTAGGAGCAGAAGAGCTCTGAGGTCCACCACCTCAAATCAAAAGGAGATCACTCTCTCAGGGACTGAGTCCTCTTCTGTGCTTTTTATCCTTATGGTACCTTTCTGGTACCAAAGCAGTGTAAGGAAATGGAGACTCAAGATATTAGTACAATGTTCTCATGGTAAACATTTTATTTTAGCTGTTTCTGAAAGTTTCATAGTAAGAATATCAAGGTTTTATGGCAACTTAATTGCATGCTTTATTGTGCTCTAATAGTGTTGGTATGATTTTACTTGTAACTTCAAGTAGATCTCAACAATTGCACAAGACTAATTTTGAGAGAAAGACCATCTCAACATGTGTATAGAGAGTGTCTGTTAATTAAATTACTCGGGAAAGGGAAAAATAGATCCCAACCTTATCAACTCCTGAAACTTTATCCTCTAACAGGTGAGCTAAAAGAATGATGATAGCTACCAGCCTCATTAAGGTTCATGTACTCTGTAAAGGGCAACAATTAGAATCTAGCTAAACTGCAGACATCTCACTCATCAGATTTAATTCAGACAACGATGAAGCACTAATGGTGGTGGGACCTGCTCACTATGAATGATAAGGTGAACACTGAAAGGTAGGACAGTAACAGGAACATTTCTAAGCACTAGCAAATCTCCCTTACAGACATCCATCCAGGGATATTTATTTTTTGGTTCTAAGCATGTGTCCTAAATAATAATCACATAATAGCAAATTAGTACACTGGCATTTGAGCACTAGAGAGACTGATCAGATTGGTCAGATATTTTCATCCTTTGCTGCTTCCTTTGGTTAGCTAATATTCTTTTTTTTCCTAAAAATTACAGACTATGTACCACAGAATTCATTGCTCGATGATTTTATTGTATTCTCTTGGGGGAAAAAAAACCCAACAAACAAAAACCAACAAAAAACCCCAAACAATCTGGAAAGCAGAGACTTGCTGTATGTGTGTAAGCAACCTCTGCTGTGTACCTCTATTAATGTCTATTTGTCTCACTCTTGCTCTCTGGGGGCATGGTGAATAGGGACGTGCCAATTTCTGTAGTCAGATTAGCAGCATGCTTTATATTTAAATTTTTAATTCCTAATCCTTCTCCTATTTAATGATAAAAACTGAGCAGAATCCTCCATAATGCAATAGTAGAAACAGGATAATAATAAAAGCTTCTTCGGTTTCTTAAACTATGCCTGAGTATCAAAGCACTAGCCAGTAATAACTAGAAGAAAACCACAAGCACACTTACGTTTAGACAGGACGGTGGTTAAATTAACTAACATTTTGAGAATGCCACCGTATTTAGTAACCAGCCCTGGTTTTCAGCACTTCATTTGCTGTTATGGAAATAGACCAAGTACTTTGCTTTACATTAATATCCATCAACACCCCTGTAATGTTCTAAGGGATTAAAATTTTAGAGCTGGTGAAAATCAATAGCTTCATTTGTAACTAGAAGAGCTCTGGATTTCTGAAAATCAGGGCCCTGTCTGCATTTGGCAATTCTGACTCATGTATGGCTTAGAGGCAGAAGTTGCTGTGTCTCCATCTTGTATTTGTTGATTTCCACCTGTCTCAGGAAAAGGCTGACCAGCGTCCCTCCCTCTTCATTCAGATCAGAGGTATTCACATTCTCTGTGTTGCCATCTCTCATGATTTCATCATGTGTCTCATACTAACTGAAGATACCAGCTCTCTGAGTCAGGAGAATATAGGAGAAAAACAACTTTTGTCTTTGTTTGAGTAAGCTTCCAATTCCTATCTTTATGAAGAAAAGATGAGAATATTATCAAGGTTACCCAAAATGTTTGAAAATTGGATGGCAAATAAAAATTTTTAAAGGTTACTATTTTTTCAAGATAATCTCATGATTGGGACTTAAACTTTGATAATTTGGGGTTAATTACATTTTAGGCTGACCTTTCAGTTTGTACGTTCGAAAGAATTAATTTCACTGTGAGAGATACATAATTATTTTTTTTAAGCTAGGGCAAGGTATCATAGAATATATTCATGGATGAAAAATGTAGGTAAAGTAATGTGAAAATCAGATTCACATTATTCGATGAGAAAAATGTGATTCTTCAATACAAAATGCTCTTAAGAACTGTTCTTGTAAACTCTTCTATTATTAGTTTATCCAGCTGTGTCCCTGGCTGCAAGCATATAGTATTAAAGGTGAGGCTGAAAATCGGCAATGTCAAGTTTCATAGTGAAAACTGGTTTATCTTTTACTAACAATCTTAGCAATGTACAGTGACCTGCCCTTGGAGTAGTGGTTTAACAACCTTTGCCCAAGCACTCTGTGGCTCTTCTTATATCTTTAATAGTTTACTTGATGGACTATGAAGAACTGCCAGATGACAGTTCTATTTCATTTTTGTCACTGCATGCCTCTCCATTTTTCTTGCCGTCTTTTTCTCAAGGGCACAATTCTGTAAGTCAATGTGGCAATGTTCAAGATGGGTATTGCTCTTTCAGCTATTGTATCTTGATGCAGCATGTGCAAGGCTCAGATATGTTGAGATTCCAGGCTTTCAGTAAAATAAAATCATGGGGAATTTTATATATTCTCATGTCCTTGCCACTGAAGATAAACCAAAATTATGGGATGTGGATATTACATTAGGAAATTAGTTGAAAACATAGTATAAACTACTCTGTGTTTATGAATGAATCATCTAGCAAATGGTATCTCTTTATATACAGTAGGAAAATGAACTTATTCATTAGAAATATCTATGCCTTTAGTGGCAGTGCATACAGGGAAGCATATGAAAATAAAGAACAGAAGGTGGGAAAGGAGGAAACCAGACTGACTAGACCTTCCTGTCCAGTTTTTCAAAAAGCATCCAACATTTCATAAATTTCTCTGCATGACATATTACATGTACAAAAATCTACATTTACAGTTATAGCATAGATTTGCATATGTAAATTGAACAATTAAAGGTAGGTGTGTCTGTTCTTATAAGTGCATTTCCATTTATTTGTGCAAATCAGTGGATTTTGTTCTTCCAAATGGTTTCAGGTGTATATGTTGTGGGAATACATTTTGGTATTCTTTGTTGCGTGTCTATATCCATTTTGACTTTTAGGTTATGACTTGTCACATGGAGTCTCAAGCCTTGATAGCTAACTTCATGTCGACAGACATTTTATAACCACTTAGATTGCAGTAAAACATGGTTTTCTAAGCACAGAGACAGAAAAACTCATGTTTAACAAATGCAATGTGATCTGCTGATATTCTATAAAACTGAAAAAAGTTCAAGTGTTTTTTATAGGATTAATTCCTTGTGATTATGCCTATATCAGCCCCATGCTATTACTTGGCCTCAACCCTTATTTTTAAATTCAGTACTAGTGGACCTTTTCCCTTGTGAAGAGATGTGATGGGGTGGCATAGGCTTAGCCCCTGCTCCCTGTTCCACGCTGGAGTATCAGAGGAGGAAAGCCAAGTCCCTTGTCCCACATGTAGAACAGGAAGCAGAGCAAGGAAGCACAGACTTTGGGACTGACACATTACAGTTTTTTCCTTGTGTCATAAACAGAGTGCTCTTTGGAAGTATTTTTCCCATGGCCTTTTAGATCTCAGATGGAAAATGTCAGAGAAATGTCTGGGACAACATAAATCCTTAAAAGCCATTGTTTCTGGCTGTTTGCAAGCTCATATCTTCTATTTTTAGACCATAAGAGCAATAAACTTATTTTTTAATATAGAAGTGTGGAATTTGATGAAATCCTAGTCCTATTTTGACTCTTAGGAACTGAGACTTTTATTGATAGTTTTGTGTCTATGTCTTTTTTTTTTTTATAAACTAGATGCAAAACTATCCAAGATCTCTGTGGTTGCACTATAAATGAGATTTGTGCTGTTCTGGACAGCACACTCATTTTGTTCGTCTGACTATTTTTCTCCTGCTCTGTTGACTGGTATTGTATAAGAGACACGGCTTCCTCTCTTTGTGTGAATATCATCCTATCCTCCAACTTATGGCACTGTCATGGCTTTCCAGCTATCCATTAATCTGCCTACTCATACTGAAAACATCTTGGAAAGTTATATAGATGGGCTACACTTTTAGAGGAGAAATGGTAGCCTATGTCTCATTACGTCCATTATATATATTCCAAAACTTTTCCTGTTACAGTTTATTGTTCTTCAGTGAATATATTTTGGTTCCTGTTGATTATTTATGTATAGTCTTTAAACTTTATTGAATGATTTATTTATGTTTTTCTTTCAGTTTGATATTTTATGAAGTCTCTCTCTATATATATATGTCATATATATATGTCTTTTATACGTATATAAAACTCTTAATCATCTGATGCAGAAAAGTCATTCTGAAACCACCTCTAGGCCAGCCTCTGAATTTAGAGACAAACACCATAAATCTTCAAGCTTGTTTTTTAACATGAATACACTCCTGCATCAAATGGGAATTCCTGGTA
This sequence comes from Gavia stellata, assembly GCF_030936135.1. Classification (NCBI taxonomy): domain Eukaryota; kingdom Metazoa; phylum Chordata; class Aves; order Gaviiformes; family Gaviidae; genus Gavia; species Gavia stellata. The sequence continues at coordinate 34,633,739 of NC_082600.1, forward strand.
ATTTAAAGACAAAATATCACAGTTGTCTTCTGTGTCAGAATAAAAAAATAGAAATTGTCTGTTGCTGTTCTATTTGAATCCATTTTGAAGTAAATGTGTCTAAAAGCCTTGTGAGCCTGCAGTGCCAGCTCTATCTTGGCTTCTAACTTTCCTAAGGCTTCAGAATATCCTGGGATCTAAAGGTTGTTTGTTTGTGGGAACAGTGCATAAGAAATATTTGAGCATTTTATTCAAAAACCCCACTGCAGGCAGGAGGACAACACAAGGAGTGCATCCTGCTTGTTCCATAAATCACCCTGATGTGAGATCAGGGAGTCAAGAGTTGGGAAGGAGTCCCTTTGGCCTCAAGGGATTTCACCTGCAGTGAATGTATCAAAGGCCATGAAAATCGGGAATTGGCATCAAATCCCATGGAAAGAGGAAGGTCAGGGATGAATGCATTACAACATAACCACATTGCAAGGAAAAACATTTTCCAAAAAGAAGAAATGTTGGGCAACAGCATGTCTCCTTCCCCAGCATGTGACTCAGCACACCCAGCTCATGAGTAAATCTGCCACTATGACTTTGATTGTTTGTTGACAAGGTGGTTTGTTCTGCAGGCTCAGAGAGGGATTGCTCAGGCAAGAGCAGTGTCTGCAGTACCAGACTCTCTTGTGCATCAGTCTAAGAATGACATTGGGTGTGAAAGGATGCCTTTGATTTTGCTGGAAGTCACTCATTGGAAGCTTCCACAATACATCATAGTTTCAGGATCTTATATTTCCACTACAAAATTTAAATTCTGCCAACATTGCTCCTATTAAGTTTCAAAAAAATGCGTATGTAATAACCCCAGCAGCTTTCCAGTGTTGTTTGGTTTTGGTCCTTAGACCACCGCAAGAATTGTGGGATTCACTTGTGTTTTCCCTCACTGTGACACTAAAAATTTTTGTAGGATCTTTTAAGTATTTTTACAACTACTATAAATAATGTAAAATTATATTGACTAAAGATTGGAATGTAAATCTTTGCATTTTTGAAATAGATTTTTTGTTTATATGTAGTATGAACTTAATCACATGCATCTGAGAAAGTCACCCTTGCTTGGATGCCACTGGCTAGTTTGTAACCATCATATGATTAGTGCTAAGAGAAACTTAATTTGAACATAGGTATGTCTATTTAGGCTTGCAACTTGAAACACTAGCTTGCTTGGGATTTCTGTCAATTTTTGTCTTTGCTGAGCTCCTCTGTTTCATCAAGTGAATTAAACGTCACCATTTTTTTTCTCAGAACTCTGCAGAATAACATTAAAATCTAGCCCTGGGATATTACTGGAGATAAATAACTTAAACTCTGCGATAGGGAACACAGTCAAATCAAGATTAAAAATGTCCAGTTTGTACTTGGTTTTGTACTTTTTCTGCAGGAATGAGAGAAGCAACAAGAGAAAATGTTAAGAAAGAGAACCTTTTTATTTTACAATAGCATAAATGCTTTTCATAGTTCATCTTCGCAGGAGCAGGCAGTCCCCATGTGCCATAAGAAGAGCCGGCGGGGAAGACAACCGGCCTGGCTGAACGGGGAGCTCTTGCTGGGACTCAGGAAAAAAAGGAAAGTTTATCACCTTTGGAAGAAGCGGCAGGGAACTGAAGAAGAGTACAAAGATCTTGTTAGGTTGTGCAGAGAGGGAATTAGAAAGGCAAAAGCCCAGCTAGAGCTCAATCTGGCCACAGTCCTAAGGGATAACAAAAAATGCTTCTATAAATACATTAACAACAAAAAGAGAGCCAAGGAGAATCTCCATCCTTTATTGGATGCGAGGGGGAATATTGTCACGAAGGATGAGGAAAAGGCTGAGGTACTTAATGCCTTCTTTGCCTCAGTCTTTAACAGCCACACCAGGTATCCTCAGGGAATCTAGCTCCCTGAGCTGGAAGACAAGGATGGAGGGCAAAATAAACTCCCCATGATGCAGGAGGAAGCAGTTAATGACCTGCTATGCCACCTGGACACTCACAAGTCTATGGGGCCTGATGGCATCCGCCCAAGGGTGCTGAGGGAGCTGGCAGAGGAGCTTGCCAAGCCACTCTCCATCATTTATCAACAGTCCTGGTTAACAAGGGAGGTCCTGGATGACTGGAGGCTCGCCTCCCTCACTCAGTTTGGAGATGACACCAAGTTGGGCTGGAATGTTGATCTGCTCAAGGATAGGAAGGCTCTGCAGAGGGATCTGGACAGGCTGGATCGATGGGCCGAGGCCAATTGGATGAGGTTCAATAAGGCCAAGTGCCGGGTCCTGCACTTGGGTCACAACAACCCCATGCAACGCTACAGGCTTGGGGATGAGTGGCTGGAAAGCTGCCTGGTGGAAAAGGACCTGGGGGTGTTGGTCGACAGCTGGCTGAATATGAGCCAGGAATGTGTCCAGGTGGCCAAGAAGGCCAACGGCATCCTGGCCTGTATCAGAAATAGTGTGGCCAGCAGGAGTAGGGAGGTGATCGTGCCCCTGTACTCAGTGATGGTGAGGCTGCACCTCAACTCCTGTGTTCAGTTTTGGGCTCCTCACTACAAGAAGGACATTGAGGTGCTGGAGCGTGTCCAGGGAAGGGCGACGAAGCTGGTGAGGGGTCTGGAACACAAGTCTGATGAGGAGCAGCTGAGGGAACTGGGGCTGTTCATTCTGGAGGAGAGGAGGCTGAGGGGAGACCTTATCGCTCTCTACAACTGCCTGAAAGGGGGTTGCAGAGAGGTGGGTGTTGGTTTCTTCTCCCAAGTGACTAGCGACAGGACCAGAGGAAATGGCCTCAAGTTGTGCCAGGGGAGGTTTAGGCTGGATATTAGGAAAAACTTCTTCACTGAGAGAGTGGTGAAACATTGGAACAGGCTGCCCAGGGAGGTGTTGGAGTCACCATCCCTGGAGGTGTTCAAGGAATGTGTGGACGAGGCATTGTGGGACATGGTTTAGTGGGCATGGTGGTGTTGGGTTGATGGTTGGACTTGATGATCTTACAGGTCTTTTCCAGCCTTAGTGATTCTGTGATTCTGTGATTCCGTGATTCTCATCTGTGTAAAATAGATAATACTTCTGAAGATATTTTTTCCCCTGTTTGTATAATGCACGGGGCTCTGTTGCTGCAGATTTGGAGATATCATCAACTGTATCATCAGTGTCATTAACATTGTTATTGTTATATTTTTAAAAATAGTTTAAATAGTCTTAAGTCTTAACCTCTCTGAGACTTTTTCTGATTCTGTTTCATATGCACTGGTCTGCATTTTCACTATGGCCCACAGGTTTGATTTATACCTCATTTACATCATTAGGGTTTGGTTTGAATAGGGAATCCTACTTAAAAATGTACGACTGTGTCACACTAAAAATTTGTCTAGTCCTCTTTCTATAGCTGTCACTGGCTGTTTGTAGGTACAAGAACAGAGCAGACATAGTAATACAGCAATATTACAGTACACCACATATACTGAAGTATGCATTTGTAGATTACAACAGTTTGTGCCCTAAGAATCTCTAAGGCCAGAGATTAGAACTGGTTTATGGATTTACTTCCATGAACTGGCCTAATTCTACTTTACCCCACTTACATCTTTGTCAAAACAAAACCACCCTGGCTTACCCAAATAGTGCCATGTATTTTATGTGGTAATATTACAAGAGAGTGTATACAAGTTAGCTTGTATGTCTTTTCAAGAAAAGTGGAGACAATACCTTAGCTCTGAGATACCACTGATGCTTATGCTAATGATTTGGCTGATGGAAACAGAGTGTGCTTCTTAAGCAATCGGAAGTAAACAGCAAAACAGGATTAGAATTCAACATGCTTTTGGCAAAGAGGTGTTGTTTTTTGAAATAATAAAGTGAATGTCTCCAGAAGCATGAGGAGTTATGCTGGAATACTAACCCATAAATACAGAATAGAGAATAAACAGCTATCTTATAAGAACTTTTTGCAGAAATAAATCCAGTGTTTGTAGTTAGTGATAAACTGGTGTTATGAGCTGCATGGCACTATAAAAAAGGGGAATTCCATAGAAAGCATATGCAGGACACATGAAATAATCCTTCTCTTGTAATCAGTACTAGTAGAACTCAGTTGGAATAGGACATCTGGTTTTGGTACCTCAGTCAAGAAAGTGATGAATCCATGGGAGAGTCTAGAGGATAGCAAGGAGAATGATCAAAGATCTGGAAAGCATGGCCTACCAGACTAAAGAGAAAAACAAAAGGAAGAATTTACTCTCTGTTGTCCACTGGAGAAAAGGCATTCACTTAAACTGCAGCAAAGGAGAGTCAGATCAGGTGTTAGGAACAATATTCTTAAAGTAGAACATATCACCTTGAAAGACAGAAGCATCCCTGTGACTGGAAGTTTCCAAGAGCACACTAGGCACATATCTCTCAGGAGTAACACAGGTTTAGCTGATTCTGCTATTGGAGAGTGGAGAGAATTTGCTGGCTTTTTGATGCCCCTATGACACTACGAACTAAGGCTCATTCAACTTACTGTATCCTGACAAACCTAGCTTTGTTATAACCCCATTAAGACAAATTTTCTGTTTGATTGTTTACTACAGTAGTGCTAAGGGACCATCTAAGAACCCACATGCTGGGCAAACATGTAATGCTGTTTTGCAACAGCACCAAATAGTTTACACTTTAAGTCAGTAACATAGATGTGGGATAGCGGAAAGAGCTGTAAAACATACTAGGAAACACAGAGCTAATTTGAAAACATTCATGTCTTTTAAAAGCAGCTGTGTCCATTTTGATCACCTGCAAAACGTGATTGTCACAATTCTCAGAGTCTTAGAATAATCATCTGTATGATACTGAACAACTGCAATGGGACGAGAAATTATTTTGTACAGATGTCTATTGCTTGAGACCAGCTTCCTTGTTCTGCATTCACATCGCGCCTTGGCTGGTGTTTCTGAACATTATCACAACAGAAATTACATATGAAATGCTGCACTTTTTGAAAGTGAATAGCAATAAATCATAAAATAAGTACTTTAACAAGTAATTAAAATCAGAATATTTAGATGTTGAGGCTTGCCTGAGCAACCATCCATAACCTCAGGTGTGTGCCTGAAGGTTATGCAGAACAGAAATCTTAGGGAAAAGTCTTTCTCGGGAGATTTCATGTACATTTTGCTTTACATTACTCTTGAAAGCAGAATACAACTATTCAAGTTTTTTCTGCTTTTCCTGGCTTTATACAAGTTTATATTTTTAAAGCATTCATCACTTTCTTGCCTAGCATGAGAAAGAGTCAAAAAGTCACAAAAAATAAAAGTGTCAGAAATAATATCACCTAAGCAAATAGCTGTAATCTATCTATCTATCCAATTCTTCATTTTTTGAAATGGTATGAGGACCAGGTTCTCAAATAATGTAACTTGACATGGATGTCATTTGTCTTGCAAGATCTGTGCCAAATTACACCCACAAAGGAGCCCTCCTTATGTTTTCCAAATTCCTAAGGAAGAGGGAAGGGCTTAAGTGAGTTCTGCGATTAACTGGTATGAAAGTTTAAAAAGAATTAAGGATGGTGGTGAAGTTGGTTTTTCATAGTCTTCAATAAAAAATAGGTAACCAATTGCCCCGTTGTCATTTTACTGCAATCAGTAGTGCTGTGGCTCACAAAACTTGGCACGTGACACCTGTCATGTTGATCTGCTGAGGCAGTTACACGAGAAAGACAAGAAGGTATTAGCATAACATTTCCAATACATATTTGACTTTGGAAATTTACAGCTGAAGTATGTGGGTCATAGCTCACAGTCACTTGATTTCATAATGTTTTACATATCCCCAAGATGTTTGGAAGCCATATACATTCCTCAAATCAGTATTTTTAATATATTTGACAGTATCAAATCTGCTGTGGATGGAACAACATTTAACATGTGCAATGTAAAAATACATATTCATAATACAAAATGTAAAGTATTATAATTTCAGTTTATTCATGTCTGTGAGAACATGGCAGGTGAAAGATGGATAGAGGAGGTTAAGTGATGTTCTTGTAGATTTGCTATGATGTGTAAGATAAAGAGACCCATTAAATTATATATCTTATTTATGGAGAAGGAGAGGTAGCCCCTATGGATTGTCAAATACCATATGAAATATGGCCAAGCATAGTAATGTGTTCTTGCTAATAGTTCCATTGTCTGTCTGGGACCAAGCAGTAAAGTAGATATTCAAAAGATATTTAACGTGTCTATATATTTTGAAGCCATTTTCTGTTAGGTTTTTTGGTTTTTTTTAATTAAAATAGTACTTCATTACATTTATCTGTGATTCATATAATTCTAAAGATAACAATATATGCAAAATAGATTGTCGTCAGCCTGTCAGTTTGGAGCCAAGACATTAAAATAGCTTTTGGATTATGAATCATATTTACAAAGCTGTTAGGCTTTGATATTTTTAATTCTTTTAATGAAATAATTAAAACACAGTTAGTTAAACTCTGTCTTCCGCACTTCACAGCACAAAAGCACAACACAACACAACTGGCAATATTAGATGCTCTTTATTTTGAAGAGCTCAACCATTTGACCACTCACAGAATTTGCCCCACTTGCCTTTCCTAGAAGTGATGAAACCATACCAGAAAAAAAACCCCAAACCAACCAAAAGCATTTGGGCAGTATAAGGTCATCTGCATTGCTTTGGTTATCAATGTGTGTAAAAGGAGACTTTAATTTCCAAAACTATTCATCCAACATATTTAATTAGAAAGAAAAACTCAGACTAACAGGGCTAATCAGAGAACAACTTGTTTACAAGATAAAGCATAATTCACATCAGTTTAATGAAGAACAATCTTCATTTTTTGTGTTTATTGACCAAACACTTATTGGTTTTAGTTTATTGACTTTGGTTTATTATATTTTTTACATAAAAGAGTATTTTAGTATTTGAAATTACCAAACCATTTTTTGCAGTGTCTTAAAAGATCAAGAGTCTGATTCTAAATAATCATGATTTAAGAAGAAAATGCCATATAGACTTAGAATTTATGTAAGACACCATGCACCATGCAATTAATTCATAACCATCTATTTGCCGGAGCAAACACCATCCCAGCTTTTTGCAACACATAGGAAATGCATTGCACTTGGAAATACTAAAGGGAAGGAATCCTATCCGCTAACTCCACCCTGCCTTGTGAAATACAGGTTTCTCCACATATAACATACAGTCTCCTCTGAAAAAGCCAGAACCCTGGCCTTACGGTTTTACTGGTAAAATAATTCTGACTTTGTTATGTATTCTTAGAAGCAGTCACACATACAAGATGAAGGTTTGTTATTTGTCTCCCAGTTTCCAAATTTTGTTTGTAATTCTGCTGGAAAGTGGCATTGGACAGTAAAGCCTATGTATTACACAATATTGGACTTGCTGGCATTAAATATTTAAATTTTATGGGCTTATAGCTTTATGAATGCATAGTTTTTTATTCCTTTGCTTACTTCTAAATGTCAAAATCCTTTTGCCAAATCAATCTACCAACTCCCTTCTCACTTAGAAACCCAGGTTAGGAATGTGTGAGCTGGATAGAGGATTCTACACATTGAGTATGTTAAAACTAAGTATAAACTTGCCTATAAGGTTCACTTTAGAGTTTATCTGGTCCCCAAAATGTTTTTTCTTAATGCACATTAACATTTTGACATACCACAATAATACTGATTTACTGATTTCACTGATCTTCACTTTTCTTGTTCCATGGAGATTTTATTAGTATTAAACTTTCAGTGCTTGAACAATACTAGGCATATTTCTAAGTCGAACCTCCATGTACAGTGTGAGATAACAGACCAAACCAAGGACATACACTCTGATTCTAGACTTACAAATTAGTTCATCAGTTGAAATCAGCATTAATGATGAAGTAGTACATTTTTTTATGCCCCTTTTGCAGATAATGGTACTTTGTCTATAGTAGAAATTACAGTTTCAAATGCATGATCTGTGTTCAGCATTGTCACTCACACTAGTACAAACACTGGCTATAAAATTTGGGTGGCCAAGGTTATACTGCAGGCTAAATTTTCAATGATGACTGAATAAAATTGATCAAACTCTTTTAAATTGTTTTTTTTCTAAATAAGTACCTTGATTTGAGATGTTCTCAAAAGCAAAAGTTTCCTTTTCTCCCCTCTCTCAAAAATTATCGCCTGTGAAGCTGTACCCAGCTGACAGTCATACAAGTCTACAACTGTACACCTAATTTGACCTCTAACCTAATATTTAGGTTTATAAAATACTTTTAAAACATCTCCATATTGAGGTCATTTTTATTCCTTACAGAAGGTTACTTTTAATCTATTTCCATATGTTTGAATCTGTGCATCTAGGTACTTTATTGTAAAATTATGATTCTTGTCTTCTGACATTGTTGCTAGTATGCCCTTGCGTGAGGCTGTGCTCTCATGGTATGATTTAGCCTTAACTGCAGTGTCAGGTCTGATGATTAGTTTTCCACTGCCTTTACATGATTCCATCTTGCTGCTTCCCCCCCGCCCCCCCCCCCCCCCCCCCTTAGATTTGTATTTAATTCACTTGTGCTATTTCACTTCTTTACGGGTGTGGTACCTGTACAACCTCTACACTTTGACTCAGATTTCTGATGGAGATGCTTTTAATTTCCCTGCTGTTCTTTGTCATGCTTAAGACCTTTACCTTCGGGATTCTCCTGTGACTTTTTTTTTTTTACAAGATGTTAGAAAGAAATAATTCCCATGGGTCTTTAATCCCACTTTCTTGCTTTTCTGGAGAATAGCGTTTTTTGATGTGCTCTTTGAGTGAATGATTTGCAGAAGGCAGAGTATAGATAGGTAAATAACTCATTCATATTACTGATCAGGCTATTCCCTAGCGGAAAAAAAGATAAGATAAAAGAAAATTATGCTAATACTTCCAACTGTTCAGCATTACTTTCCTGTATTTCTTGTTTTCTGTTTAACCTCTATAAATCCTTTTTGTATGCTCTGGATCCAGAAAAAAAACCCTAATAAAATACTTCAAATAGTTATTTATATAAAATCTTTATCTTTCTGTATGGAAATCAGCTAAAGTTACAAAAAAGCCTTCCCTGAGCCTCACCAGAAGAAATAACAAATTTGCTTTGTTTACCTGCACACTTCCTGCGTGGAAACATGCAAAACTTTTCTTTTCCATCCGTAATTTTATATGTCCTTATAAAATGCTGGCATAGTGAGTAGATTAGTAGAGTCACATGAGCGGTTGTTGAACTACTTGGGCACCATCCTGAAACTGCTTTATGGAAGGGCTACAACAAGAATTGTGCTGTCATAAGCCTCATACAAAAATTTGTGCTGATTGTTAGAGGCATTGCTTGCACAAGCAGCTTGCTTTTCTAACCTAACTGGAAGCAAAGTCAACACAATCGTGAACTGTTGAAACCTTCAAAGCAGAAACTCTCAGCAGAAAATTTCAGCTGAAACTTTCAAAAATTTTGCTGTTCGTGTAGTGGGGTATTCCCAACGAGGCCCTCATTTACTTTAACAAAAAAATGGAACCAGAAGGCTATTTTTCTCCCTCCTCTGTACTTAAAGCCTTCCAATAATATTTCTGTTTCGCCACTGCTTGAAGTTTTATTGCATACATGGCATCTGCTGGCAGGTTGGAATGAAACTCCGAGACACCAGAAGAGAACCAAACCTTCTTTAGTGTCTGAAACCCGGCTCCAAATGCCTGAGCAAACATCCCATTGTACACACAGGGTCCCTGGTGAGAAACCCGGCTCCAGGAGAAAGTCCTTCCCACTGCAAGGTTTTGTGGGGAAATTTATGAGCCTGTCATTCTATCAGTTGAAAGGGTTTCCGTTTTTGGCCTAACGCTGTGAGTTTAATATTTAAAGTTTTGGAAGGGAAGTGATTTGTTTCATTTTGCTTAGTCCTTTATGTGGCTGAATTATATTTCAGTAATCCCCAGTATCCATAGCTACAGTACTTTCCCACTGACATAGCAACACTTCCTGATAAAGTTTCCCCATAACTCAGCCAGCAAGCTTGTCGTAACTCCAGCTTCTGTTTCTCCAGTTAAAGCTAATTACACTTATGCAGGACCCGGCTTTCCACTTCCTCCTTTTCTTGGGGTGCACAATTGCCAAGAAGATCTGTATCTGCCAGGAAAAAAAAATCCTGAAAGTTGGTGCCAATTAACAAAACAAATACGTGTAACTTAATGAGTACCTGGCAGATCAAACCTGATCTTGCTCAACAGAAAGGTGGTGTAGGAGTAAATAAAGGGCAGCACTTAGCCACTGGCAGAAGGGGAGGGCATGTTGTTTTACCAGGGAATGCATTTCTGCTTTGCTTTACTGAGTAAGACCATGCACTTTCGCCCCTTCAGACCCTGCCCACAGTGCCTAATTAATTCACATCAATTTTGAAAGAATACATGATTAGCTGTCCTAAGGCTAAGCAGTAGCATATTGAGTCACACGCTAGAAGGCCTAGTTTGGGCACGGGCGGAGGATGGCAGGATCCATGCCAACATAAGAAGCTAAATTGGTTGCAGGGCAGGGGGTGGGGGGCTTGCCAACTAACTGCCTCGCCTCATGGCACCATCTGCCAATTTGTAGACTGATGTTGGCATCAGATCTGAAAAAGCCACTTATCCACTTGTACAGCTATGGGCCACAAGAGTGAAAGGAGAAACGTTTGAAAATAAGGAGGAGGTTGACTAAAAAGCGCATCTCGTCTAGCACAATGCCTGTCAGGTTACTGTCTACAATACTTTATTTATCATCAGATATGGGTATTGCTTAAGAAATAAAAAAATGAATCCATGATTATATCTTCATATCTCAGAACCTAAGATTAATGCTCCCAGATGCAAAGAGTTACCTGTTTCGTACATATAATGGCATATACAATACTAAAATCCCTCGTATCTTATCCTGTGTGAGGTAGCTTCCAAAACCTAAAATTAATTCTTTGCTGATATAGTCTACTTCGGGCCTTCAAAAGCAGTCAGAGAAGTAGAAAGGCATTCTTAAAAGAATGTAAATTAATTTCAAAGTTACTTCAGAGTAACCAGACATTTCATGAAGGATATTGTGTTCTTTGAAACCGTTCCTTCTCTTAGGGTCTACCTCAAATCAACATTATGTCAACAGGATCCTAGTAGCTTGCACTTGGCCAGGAATCCTCCATCCTTTTCCACCTAACAAGAAAACTGAACCTAAGCTTCTTAGATGCCCATCTCTGTGCAATGATTCATATCTCAAGTTCAATTCAACCCCGTAATGGTGAGAGAACAAATATAAATGTTGATGCTAAATGCAAGAGCATTTACTACTAAGAAGAAAAGGTAATCAAACACCATGCAAGATCCATTTAGTTGCGTAAATATAGTAGCTTGAGATCAGTAATTCCTACCACTCTAAAACGTTTCACCCAAATAAAAACAACTGTGAAACCCAACCTGAAAGAGATAGAACATATCCCATCTCCTTCCCCTTTCCTGAAAAATCCTATGGTTTTATACAATTGCATTTCTTAGTTTTGATTACTGAAATGTCCTGGTTGCACTCTCAGGTTGTACACAAGTAGATAAGCTCCAGTACTCCCTTGGAGTGTACACTTGCAGGACTGCTTACAGTGGCAACTCCAGTCACATGAGGATCCCACCAAGAAAAGAGCAAACCTTCCCTCATGTGGAGGCACTGCAAGAGCTCAACACCAGTCCATGATGGGAGGCTATATGACTCTTGTTTCTAGTTGACACCTTACTCATAAATTGGTCCCTAGAGGCTGTTGGTAACTGTCTTAAATTAGAGCAGCCTAGAGCAAAGTGCCTGAGGCTGCTTCAGTTTCCATCCTAACTGATCTGGCACTAGGAATGTCCTAAGACTACAGAAAAACAAAACTACCTTTGTACAATCCCCACCATGCAGTGAGTGCTGAAATAAGCACTCAAAAGTCAGTGAAGGATTTTGGGAACTAGATAGATAAAAAGAGCAGTATTTATTGCTCATTTTGTTCCATTTAATGATTTTTGTACATGATAATGTAACCACAAAAGCACAAAAATGTCTAAATACCTCGGACACTTGACGTTCTACTGTCTGCTGTCCCACAGTTCATTTGTGTTGTATTTTGTGTATGTTCTGTCATGAGCACACACCATGTATATTATTTATTAATTAGTAAAATTTTTTCTGTGTTTTACACTATACTTTACCTGCACGTATTTGCTATGCTGGTTAGAGCTTGCAGGCATCTGTAGTGTCCTGGGAGGATTAACATTTTCTTTCCAGGGTATTACATAAGACCTATTAAATTATTTTCAAAAGACATTCAAAAATGGTATAGATTGGGTGGGAAAAGGAATGCAGCCTCTTAAATATTAAATGATAAGTATTAATATTTAATGGAGTAAAAGATACATCTTGGTTTATGTTGCTGCTTCCAGGAAAACACATGATGTTAGTCTCCACTGAGTTACCTAGAGAATAGTCAAAGTGGTGAAAAGTACAAAAGTACAATGGGTGAAATATCACAACTTGAATCTGTCATGTACTGGAGACCATGCTGCTGCTAAATCTGGTAGAACAAATAGAAATTTTTTTCAGATTTATAAAAAAGTTTGGGGGAGCCAAAAAATATCTCTGAGTTTGGGTAAAAGTGTCTATCACTGAGGTGACAGGACCAAAACAACAAGATATATGCCATTTATTTTAGAGGACATGAGAGTTATTTAGGTGAAAATTCTTACAATTAAGAGGTAGGAACTTTAGCTAATGTGATTATTTTGGCAAATAGTGTTCAGAAGGAAAATCTTACTGTCAAGATTTTTATCTTAATGTTCAAACCAAATGAAACTAAAATTAGCAGAATAAATGGAAAGTCAGGAGGAAAACAGAAATGTGGAAGCAAACAGGTTACGGTGTAATGAAGGTGTGAATGTGACCCAAGAAGACCAAGAAGAAACTCAGTATAAGCAGTCACAAAGCACCCTTCACACAGCTCTTCTGCGCCTACCAATTGCAGCACATATGGTCCTTTAGCAGAGGGTCTCAGAACAGCGGGTTAGTTTACATACCATATGTATGCAATTGGTAGGCACAACGGGGTTGCGTTAAGGTTATTGCATCTGCCCTAATTCGGAATTCCCTTGTATTTTTAGGTTTATGTCGGACAGTAATGTTATTTTAACAGCTTTTGTGTTAAATTTCACATGTTTTTTTAAACAACATTATAGCTTCCTTTATTTTCTTTTTATTAATTTTGACTTTGTAATAGGATCTCTGGAGACTTAAAATTGAAACACGTTGTAGAATGATGGCTGTTAGAAGTTCCATATTCCCAGGAATGATTATCAGCTAAACCTCGTGCTGTCTGACTGCTGTCTATTTAACTGAGTACTTAGTATTTTGCATTTCCAGTATTTTCAGAACGTGTGTGATCTGTGGCTTATTTACAGAAGAATTCTTGGAAATATTTTTTTGTTCTGAATCTCTATCAGAAATTATTTGTCTATGGGAATTCAGTAATACGAAAACAAGCAGTTTTGCTTGGACACTGTGGTAACTGATTATATCTATTTTGTACATAATGAAACCCTTACAATCAAGTTGGGTATGATGTAATCCTTATAATCAGGTTGGATATTTTACAATAACATCAAAAATTCATCTTCTACCAGTATTTTCAAGAGCTACCTAAAGTATTAATGGCAAATATTCTTATGTGGTACTTAGGAAAAAATACTTGAGAGATACGGACAACACTAAAATGTATTTTTGCAAAACTTCCATAACATTGTGAGGGAATTTTGCACTATTTTTATTATTTTGTAATCAGGATTCATGTAAAGAAAATTGAATGGTCTGGAAAGAAGGTTTTAATGATCTCCAATGTGTACACAAATTTTCTGCTAATAGTATATCTGTTGCTTCACTTTATTTTATTTTTATCCACAGTATGTTATCCACCACCACACAGAGGAGACAAGTAGTGCTCTAATATGCAGATTGCAAGGTGAAGTATACTTCAGACAATAACTTGTAGCAGTTACTGGAACAGTTTAAGAATTGGTTTACCTCTAACTTCCTAGTGCCAGGATTAATAATGTCTGGCAATTGCATCAATATGGTGAAAGCAACAGGAGATGGCAAGCACATTCACATAACACATTTCAAGCATAGCTTAAACCCTTCAGTAAATGCCTTTTATGGTAGACAAACAGTGGAAAATTATTATCCCTGCAATGAAAAGCTGTGGTTACTTCACCTTCCTTCCAAAGAGAGTGAACTCCTGCAAAGTTTAATGCAGGCCAGTAGTGTAGTTTTTAGAAAGGAAAAGTAAGAAATAATCGGACAGTGAAATTCCATAGCTTGTGATGACAGGCTAGAAAGCTACTGGAGTTGGGAAATACAGTGCAGGTGAAAAACACCCTTGAGGACATACCACAGCATATGCGAATGTAAAAAGCACTAGGACTTTTCTGCTAATCAGGTCATCTGGTCTTTTGAGATTGCAATCTATGCAAAGGAGTCTTTCCCACATGGCATAGTTTCTCACATTCAAACCTGGAGGAAATTAGGTAGGAGTTTGATTACTTGAAATACAGCTACACATACAATTTATATAAGTATCACCAATAGACCTAGATATTTTATATTAATCCAGAAATTACAGAAATTTATATCAAAAGCAAAAGGCAATTGTCTAGGGTTTAAGTTTTAATTTTCCGTGAAATCTGACAACAGAAGCCAACTCTTGCATGGGCTGAGCAAGCATTCCTGAATGTGGGAAGAAATTCTCGGAAAGTCAGTGAGGAGTATATTGTAAGTTTAAATGGAGATATCTTTGATGTGGAGAAGCAAAAAAATCCGCAAGCTTTGAAAACCTTAGAGTTCAAAGACTTACACAGTAGTTCTGTAAAATGTTGGATCCTCCAAAGCTTAAACACATATCCAAAAGGCAACAACTTCTGCATCTGATTTCATTCAACAGAAACAGCTCCTAAAGTTAACCGGTAGGAAAGGACCAAGTCACTTTGAATTTGTCCGCTAAAGGCATGCAGAGTTGAACTGTTCTGGAGCAAATGAACTTTTGCATAGTAAAACACACAATAAGGACTGAGGGAATAAATGTTTTTCACTAACAGCCTTCCAAGTAGTAAAATGAAAATATTCTAAACTTGTAAAATTGAGCTGGCTTTTTAAGTCTCTACCAAATTCTGCAACTTTGGCAAATACTCTCCCTGTACAGACTGGTCTCTTGGTGACTTGTGAAAGTCTGCCTTGTTTATTACTCCTCTGAAATTACTGCAAAAGTATGGAGATCTTCAACATATTGAACCAAGTTTGATCATAAAGCAGGGTCCTCAGGGCCTCCTGTTCCAATAACCAGAAAAACTGGTGCTGTGGAATTTTGAATCGAGGCCCAGATCCTCTTGGAACTGCCATAGTATGGATGGGTCCTTGCCATTGATGTCTCTTAGCTTGATGTAAGTGTGTTCTAATCACAGAGGGGACTGCACAGGTGATAGCCCTGTGATGCCAGGAGAGGAACCTTAGCATGTTCCTCCTTATTCAAAGCAACAAGGGACTACTGTTCCTCACTCCACAACTTTTTATCATTGTAACTAGGTAGATCCTGTAGTTATAAATGACCTTCTGTTCTTCTGGTTGCTGCTTCTGGTGAAGCCAAGTAGTTGCCAGGGTAGGTGTAAACCTTCAAAATTGTAGGAATTCAAAATTATTACTAAAATCATTAACAAAAGGGTGATATTCACCTCAGGTTACCATTCCTGTCTTTTCTTCTGGTACCCAAAGAAAGCAAAGGGTGGCCCACAAGAGCATATTGATCTGAAGTACTTTCATGCTGAAGGAATTTCATGCCAGATTATGGAACTAGGAACTCTTTTCTTTACAGTCCTTTTATGATTGCTCTAGGATTCTTTTTTTTAAAAAAACAGCTTAGTCAGTCTCTGCAGAATGCAAGCAAGAAGTTGCTAACCTTTCTTGCAAATGTGTTATGAATAAAAAGCTATGGAACAATATACTATGTGATGAAGTCCAGAGAGGAAAGAACTGAAATACAGCTTTGCTTAGTGACAGTTACCTCATCTTCATGGCTATATTCCTAAAGCAAGGTCTGGGTACAAAGGCATGTTTGCACTCACTGTCCTGTATGTATTGTCATTGCAAATAGACATCCAAGGATGGCATATGAAAGCTGCTGTTTAGTTTCATGACTACTCATTTATTCTTACAGATATTTTTCAGGAAATCTATATCTCAAATATTGTAAAAAAAAAAAAAAGTGGCCAGAAAAGCCAACATTACTATTTCATGGCTAGCCAAGTTAGTAGAAGAATCTAATAAACACATATCTACAGACTAGATGGAGAGTAACTGAAAGGTTGATCAGTGGGAATTTTTTTTTTTTAAGATTAAGTAAAAAGGTTCTCTATTAAATATTATCTTTCTTTCCTCTTCAGGATTTCCAGAGAAAAAACAGAGAAGATCTGAACTGCTTGGAAGAGTTCTTTTCAGATATATTTTCACTAAAACTGATAACTGAAATAGCTTTCTTGAGCCACTATATTTTGTAGCACTGTCTAAAATTATTTCACGAAGTCTTTCAAACTAAACATTTTCAGTATTTTTTATCCATCTCTTTGTGTAGCTGTTTTCTCATTCTTAATAATTAACAAGGTGTATTCAGCCAGAATGTAAATGAAACTTGATGAGGAATGTTTTCATTTACTCAAGATTAATTTTGCTGTCAGTGTTTGTTTCTCACTGCATTTGAAATTTATGCCAAGGTGGAAGGCTTTGCACAAGACCCTTCATATTACTTAAGTCTCCCGTTTGGTGGGCAAAGCCAAAGAACAGAGGGCTTCTGTCTGCTGCTGCAAATAGGCAGAGGTGAGAGTCCCTTGTGGATGAGCTGGGAGAGGGGCCATGGGATTCATTCTTATTCACTTCTGACATATTTTACAGTCTAGAAAAAGTAACCAGGATAGATCTGCACTCAAACACTCAGGTTGAGGAGGGAGCAGGTTGAATCTGTTCCCCCTGCTCCTGTGTGCTGCCCTGATATGCGCAGAGGAGTGAATTTCAGCCAAGTTTGGGTCCTGATCCAGAGAAAGTGTACTGCTCAGACAAGAAGGCTCAGCATATGCCTAAATTGAGCTGAACATAATGTGAGCTTAAGTTCTCTCCTGAAGAGGAGTCCTGATGGGAATTTGCAAGGCAGAAATGAATAGTGACAGCAGTAGTGGACTGTAAAATGTAGGCTCCAGGAGAGATGCAGCCATATCTTTAGAGCTGGTATTTGCTTTGCTAGAATGTAGTCAACTTCTTGAAAACTACTTAAAGAATCTAAACCTATTTCACTTGAAAGGAGATCTTATACTCTTCATAAAAGACATCAGTGTCATACCGCCAGGCACTACTGTCTTCTGGAAGCCTGTGTTCAGAGATGGCCTATGTTGGTTACTATCTTGATATTGTAGTAAAAAGATCTGGACAGGATAAGCTGGCCTCATTGCTGATCAAGTTTATGTTGGTCTTCATTGACCAATGGAGTGTATTTCAAAACTCTCCATTCTTGAAGCACTCTCAGAAGAAATGATCTTTTGTTTGTGGATACAATGCCTACCACAATGTGATGCTTGCTCATGATCAATGTGCCCAGGCACTACAGCATGTAAATAATAATAATGACAATAGTAATAATGATATTATTGCAAGTAAGTTACATAACCAAAGATCAGTCAAAAAAAAGGGACTACACAGCTGCTAAGCTGTCACCACACTGCATGGTCCAGGAGTATGTTAATAGCTCCTGGATTTCTCTCAAAGAAATCCTGAGCTGGATCTTCATGCAGTATACACAAACTGTTTTCCACAGGTTCTAGATTCCACAATTAGACTGATTTGTCTGGAACTCATTTGAACTCAGCAGCTCTTTACTTTTCAGAAGACTTTCCTGATGTAATAAGCTAAGTTATTACATCAGGAAATGTTAAGCTAATTTACACTAAGCAGTTTATATAGCATCCCACTTAAACTTTTTTCCAACAATATTCAGTTATTTCCCAAAAGTAAGGTTTTATCTAATGCACGTGTTCCATATATTTTATCTGGATCTTGTAGGTAGGATTCATTCAGAATCAGTTTGCCAAATAGCCAGAAGTCTTAGGGAAAGCACTGCATATTTAGATGTTAACAGAATTTTATGGGAGGGAATAAACAGAATTTTATGGGAGGGAATAAATGCCCTATAGTTACCTGTAACAGCTTACGCCTGCAGCTGTACCCGTGGTAAGGGTAAAACAGCTATTGGGTAGGTGGTATATGTAATGTATTTCTTACAGTGATTGCAGATCTAACTGACCATAATGCCTTTGTATGTGTAGAAATGCCAAGCAACCACAGGGCTACCTACTGCCTTCTCAGGTACGTGTTATTGAAGGAAGTTAGTCATTAATTTCCAAAATTATTCCACAATCATTTGGTGCCTCCCAGACTGATTGCTGAAGGCTTTGTTTTGAAAAATAGCACATTTTAACTCTCAGCTGCTATTTGCACCGGAAGAATGACTTTTCCTGCATTTTAAGTTCCTACTTTGGGACATAAATTTTTTCTATTTTGGATTTTTGTTTTACATTTCAGCACACGTTTAGCCCTTGGCAGATTGAAAGGTGTCTCTGTCAGGAAACATCATCCAAGACAACACAAGATACTTCACAGCACAAAAAAAAGGTGTGGTGGAGGAGGAGAGAAAACATCAGAAGCATTGCAAAACCACCTTTTTGTTTTATGTTCCACAGCTTTAAAACTTTTCAGCAGCTTTAGCAATTAAAAAGTGTAACTTGCTGACAATTTTTTACATGGAATGTCAGCATTGTGTGATTTGAAACAGCTGAGATAATAGCTCCCAAATGAGAGGATTATAATACTGAAAGGAATATAAGTATGTATTGTACTAGCAGCACCTCTGTATTAATGACTCCTGTAGACCAATTGATCGAATAGCTAACCTTTTTATTTGTACACGAAAGCAGTTTTGTCTCTATATCTCTTTTCCACTCTTTTGCATCCTGGAAAACCTTGGAAGAAAAACATTACCTTCGTAATGCTTACCTGAATTGAAAATGTTTCTGTGGCACTGTCTTCAAATTTATTTTGACTCAGCTGCTATTGCAAAATGTGGGCTTAGTAAACAAAGATACTGTTTTCAAACAAATGCCCTTTACTGTAGAGAAAACAAGACAAATAGATAGAACAGAAGTAGTGCTGTGTTTGCTGAGAATGGTTTTTAAAGTTTGCCATGAGGTGTCAGCAGCTCTTTAATTTTCAGAAGCCTTTTCTGACATTAGGATCTCACAGCAATTTACACAGCAACTTGCTCAAACTCTATTGACAGTGTTGGAATATTTTCCTAAAATAAAGATTTCTATTTTAGAAGTTCTTAAATGTTTCTATATAACCAACACAGATGAATTTGTCTATTATAAATACAGCTATATCTGCAAAGAAATTATTAAATAAATGCAAAATAAATGCATAATGTTTTTCTTCTAATTAGCTTAGTTAATTTACCTGCTGTCCAGAATGTTCACTATCTCCATTAAGTTTAAAAAAAGTATCATTTCTGTGAAAATTTGAATGTCACAGTATTAAAAAAATCAATAATAACATACATCAAGAATGGCTTGGAAATAACATGCTTAAAAACTTTAGAAAAGACTATGAATTTTAGAGTTAGCATGTTAGATTTCAGTGCAAATACTGTATCTTCAGGTTTCCCCAGGTGGCAATGTGTATTAAGAAATGGATGCCTACATCTGGAAATGCTGTTCTTGCCATTTTTATTTTCCCAAATTAATTTAGCTGATGAATGTAATATTAGTCTTGGGTTTAGGAATACCTTCAAAGGGAAAGTAGAACTGGAGGAAAACCATGACAACTGTGTTTCTTAATATAGTGGGCTCTGGGTGAATCTAAACCTTTAACCAGGCTTAAGAAATTAAATCAACGCCTATATTCAGCTACCACTACCTATCACTATATTATCACTGTGTCTGGAATACATTGAGATGA
This sequence comes from Gavia stellata, assembly GCF_030936135.1. Lineage (NCBI taxonomy): Eukaryota > Metazoa > Chordata > Aves > Gaviiformes > Gaviidae > Gavia > Gavia stellata. Next base: position 34,653,850 of record NC_082600.1, read on the forward strand.
AAGTTCACTCAGATAATCTGGTCTTGAAAAGCACTATCCTAAAATGAAAGTTTGTTGCAGAATGGAATATATTCTTGCACCGAACCACTGTGAAATTGTCGGAATTTACCTTAAATCCTGTCATTTTGTTTTCAGATGTTAGGGCTTACCCTTCCTGCTAAACCTGAGAGTGCCTCTTACATTCAGTAATAAACCTTACAGTAGTGCTTTTCCACTGATCTAGCCGAAAATCCAAAATGCGCTGCAAGCCTGAACTCTTAACATTCAAAGTAATGTTCAGTGTAGGAGCACTGACACTTCATGGCAATCTGGGTCTGTACTCACACCTGGAGATTTCACCGTAAAGACTACAGAGAAACCCGTGGGGTTTAGCCTGATCACCACATTTTTATTCTGAATGAAATCTGATGGGAGTCAAGACATGGAATGTGGGCAGAAAACACCAAAGTATTTTTAATAATTTTTCTTTCTCTTGAACACATGAGACGAAGGAAGGTGTGAGGAGGATATGGCCTGAGCTGGATAGTCTGTATTACCATCTAGCATGTGTGGAAAGTGATTTAAGAGCAATAGGTCACACTTCACTTTGAAGTTCAGATACTGCCACATCTTTTTGAAGACACGGTCCTGCAAAGTGCTGAGCACCCTGGCTGAAGGCCAGGAAAACACATAAACACATGCTTAACTCTAATCATAGGACTAGGCCCCTTGTGTTAAAGTTGACATGTGCTGAAGTGCTGGTCTGGATCAGCGCCAGAAGGTTCAGCATCCTTCAGGATTGATTCCTCAGCCAATAAACTAGAGGCTGCAGCTTAACAGTAAGCCTTGGACTCTGTTTACATTTCCTGCTTGCATTTTAAAAAATAAAACAGTGGTTGTTAAACACAGAAGGTCCTTGCTCCTTTGAGAAAATTAACATAGGTGGAGGCACAAAAGCGCCTTTTAATAGATCCCGGCAAAGAACAGGATACTCACTTCATTTGGCTACATGCAAATCCCCTCTTTCCCAAATAATCCCTTAATGACCTGCCAGCACATAGCATATTCAGGGTCTGTTTATGTGGCAAACAGAAGTCTTGTCTTTAGGAGCTGGCTTTTGAAATGGTCTCAGGTGGCAGTACTCTGTTGCGGGCCAGAAGGTCTTGGGCTGAACTTCCACAGCAAGACTTAAGTTCCTTCCCACTGCTAAATAGGGGATTTTGCCATTTTAGAATGGCCAAGTAGTTGTCGCAGCCGCCTTCTGATTGTTTCTGGCAGATGCAGCAGGTAAGAGCTAAAACCTACTCTTACAAAAAGCTGGGCTTTCTAATGGGCTGAAATTCAGGCCTGCCTAAAACGAGTTTATATCCTTAACATGTGAACACAGACTGTGGATCTGGGGTGCCTAGTTATGAACTAAGTTTTCAGGTCTGAAGGAAAATGCAACGAAGGTAGAAGACAACTCTACAGACAACTGTGCAATATTAAATGCAGCTACAAACCTCCACTGTTTCCTCACCAGGCTGTCTTCCTCCTTTCACCATCAACAAAATGTTCTGCAAAAGGATTGCTGCAGCCAGCATTAGGACAAGGTGAAGATTAACATACCTCATTGTCCAACTACATCGTATCTAAAAGAAGAACTTAATGTGGTTACAGATCATGTTGGTTTCTCCATGGAACCTACAGAAGCTTGGCTTAAATTTGCTTTGGCTACTAAGATCATAGGAAAACTCTTTTTGAACGTTTTTTTCTAAATAATTGGAAACTAACTCAAACAAGATTAAACAAAATGTAAATGTTATCAAATCAATACTTAAGGCTTGAAAACTTAAAATTCTCTAATTGTTTTAATTATAGATCTTTTTCTGGCACTAAATACATTGAAGTACTATGAGAAAAGCGATACCAACTGATGGTAGGAATTATCTAATTCTGTATAAAAATCTGTTCCTGCAGGATGTCTCTCTGTCAAACTCAATTTTACAAGCACTAGAGGATGACCTAGGCCTTGAGAACACTAGGTACTTATCAGACAGAACCAAAAGAACTTCCAGATGTTACTGATCCAATTTTGCATGAATATGAGAATGAGAAATTGTTGCCTAAGTGGTAATACATCTCTTTCTACTGTTTCCAAACAGTATGAAAAGAATGATGATTTATTCCTGAACGTCTTTTTCTTTCTAAAAATTTATGAAAGTGCTAGCCAACACAGTAAAACCATGTTGATTTTTGCTTGTTAGAACTTAGTTATTGGCAAATGATAGTAAAACCAGGAAATATTGTTTTGTGTCTGAGGCATAAAACTCACTCTCAGAAGTTCAGAATTAGGAAAGTCACCTTTCTGTGCCTCATTCTTCAGGTGTATAATGGGAATTTCCTTTTCTAGCTTAATATATTTCTGAATAGGTCTCTGGTACCCAACCCTTTTGGTAGAAAGTGGTTAGACTAGATGATTTACAATGTCCATTCCAGCCACATACTTCTTTGTAGACTGTGAATTCTTGAGGGTTCCTTTAATATGAATTGTTAGCACCTCATCATATTTAGGCTTCTCACTCCCAGATGCAATTAGAATAAAATTACTGAATAACAGTAGTTTGCTCCATTCACCCTACAGTGATGGAAAATTACATTATCTTGCAGTTAATTCAGAGGCAGAACCCTAAGGAACAGCCGGTACTTTTGTATCTTCTGCTGTCAGTTCTGCCCTTTTGTGCTGTTACTCCATGGCAGTGTCTGAAAAACACACATTGTGTGACTGTACTTAGAACACCTCCACTGTTACCAAGCTTCGCAAGTAGAGGCACCACTGATTTCTGTGCCCTAGGATTGCTTTTTGGAGGGAAGGGGAATGGGCTGAATGAAAGATAGAATTTGTAAACTGATTCTGATTGGCTTGATCTGATTGTGTGAAGGAAGTTATTTTAGAGCATTTCCTTTATTTTTCTTAAAAGAGTAACCTAAAAGGATCTTTTACAGGGATCTTTTTCATATTCTGTTTTTGTTCAGCTATCATCTGCTGTCAAAGGTGTTCACACAGACCTGAACTATGACTTGTGGCACTGTTGTAAACTGCCTCCTTTGGAAGATTTTTAGAAAGCCGTCTTTGAAGGTTTGGCCTTTAGCCTATGAGGGTCAAAACACATTTGGGAGCTTATATTATTTGTCACCAGGGAGAGCCTAGGGTAAACCTAGAAGCCCATTTCACTTCAGAATCCACATGATTAAAATTAAAATACTATGTCTGGTATGTATACAGAAAAAAATCATTTGATTTTCTTCTGTGTCTTCAAATAGATCCAGCAGGCAATTAGTCCAAAATAATATATACACACACAATGTGTGTAATATGTGTGTATATATGTATATATATGTCTGTATATATAAAACACATGCAAAATTTCCATGTCAATAGATAACAGCATTAATATATTAGCCCAACAGAAGTCTGCAGGCAAAGTCCTGATTCCATAAGTTTAAAACTTTGCAATTGTCTGTGGGATCTGTGTAGCCAGCTCCACTGGAAACGATGATTCACAGATATTTTATCTCCAAGTTACAAAAAGTAGCTTTGTCACAGGATATTGTTACAGAACTAGTAATGAAATTCAGCACAAAAGTGCCCCAGATGCACCTTTCATATACGGAGTGAGCCTTAACTTTCAAATTTGATACCCAAAACATTGCCAGAAATGGATGCATTCTTCATGAACTGGTCTATGACATATCAAAAAGAAAGAATTATGGCAAAACAGTAATTTTTAGCATCATTGTCAATCACCCATCTTCAAAACAGCTAGGACTGGTTGAAGACTGTAACAGTCCTATAAAATAAACACCCTTGCATTTTAAAGCAGCCAAAAATTGTAGTGTAAATTTAGGACTAGATTTTAAGAGCATGAGAGAATCTTGAGGTGATGTGGCATTGGCCCAATTATTTTGCATTCATTCTCTGTTCTGTCCAGGGACCTACTAAAAGGAAATGGTAAGACCAGAGATTTCTTGTACTCTAGAAGTATCATATAGCTGTTATGAGCTGAAACAATTCAGAGCTCTGGATCTGATGCTCCATATCTCCACATATTAAAATGCAGAAGAAATAGAGTAAGGAGGAGTAAAATTCTTCCTGAACTCATCCATAGTATTTGTCATAAACTTCGCTCTAGGATATTGCACTGCATGTAAGAGCTAATGAGTCACTAACTCAGAAAGCAGGAGACGTGTTACATTACTTACTGTGTCGTTTATCTGTTGTGTAGTGTAAGCAAGTCACTTCCCTTTGTCTGTCTTGATTCTCTTTCGCCCTTGTCTTTTCTATATGGAATGTAAACTTTTTAGAATTAGACTGACAGGCTGTATTTTGATCATATATATGCTAGTGTCAGCCCTAGGACTCCAAGTGCTGGATCAAAAACACCACAGCTGCATGATGTGAAACTCTTCTCCAGTATAAACTCACTCTGAAGGTATAGATTTGGTTTTTGTTTGTTTGTGTGTTTTCCAGAATAACCTTGTCCTACCAGCCTGCATGTGCACTAGGCCTCCTCACTACCTCAACTCTTTACCTTATTGGCTGTGGTGCTTGTTCTCACATCATGGAAAAAGCTGGTTTTATGATATAAAGTGAGGTCCTATCATGTGTTCTGGTTACTTCGGCTGCACGTCAGCTATGCGTCCAAGCCTGACCTGAACCTATACAGCTGAATGATTACCAGCTCAGATCTCGTACCATATCAGATTGGAACAATTTTCTCATGCAGCATCTTTGGGGTCCTGGTTGCTTCTGGAACTTTTAGATACTAATATAACAATTGCACCTACAGCAAAATTAACAGAACCTTTGTCTCACTGACTTTGTTTGAGCTAGTTCTTTGAGGTGTTCTTAATATATGCTGGTGGAAGACAGAGTTAACTTCCATGTTCTTTTCAGTTAACTTTCATGTTCTACAGGTGAGAAATACATATCTTTACAAGCATACTTTCTGATTGTTGGCTTTTAAAAGTATCATATTTTTCTTTCATGTTTTAAAAAAATACTTTGCATTTTTGCATTTATTTGTGCTGTGGGGTTTTTTTGAATGAAAATGTAGGTCCATTGACTAACTCTGAGATTCACAGAATGACTGACATTTTTGACAGAGATTATATAGTATTGACAACATTCATGTGAAATGGAAACGTGAAATGTAACTTTTACTAATAGCTTAATAAACTGATCATCAGAAATAGTTTCTCTTAAACGAAGTAACAGACACTTATCCCCCCTTCGCTCCCCCCTCTTTCTTCCTTCAGAGAAGGAGAATCACAATCACACCTCCGGGAAAGAGGTCTAGTGTTCACACTTCATCAAAGGAGGATCAAACACTTTAAACTGTTCTTTTTTAAGTAATAGTTTCCAGACTATCATTAGTCATTTCTTATTTTTAAGTGAGAAAAGTCATAGTACTGAAAATAAAAGCCACATCCAAAAATTGCAAAAGTTTGACCTGTAATATCTAATAGACAACTTTTATTGGGACTTAAAAACTTCTATAGGATGGAAATACTTGGAAGTTATCATCTTTTTGTACTCAATACAAGTGTTTGATGCTTCTGTTGTGCTATTGCTCTTATCACTTATATAGGAAGTAATATGCAGTATGATGTTTTGTACTTTTGTAGCTAAGTTAAACAGCATTGCCCAGTCTGGATTTAACAAAGTATTGTACCGAGTTGTAAATGCAAGCAATTGTATGATAAACATTTATTGGGAAGAGGAGTCTTTTTATGTTTTCCTTCCATCCCTCTATGTTGCCAAGGTGACCAAGCTGAAGATAAACCAGCTTAAAATGTAAGTAATCATATGCCTGAATATTTCAAATTCAGAATGTCTACTGAGTAACATTAGAACTGTCAGACTTTCATATCTGAAAGATCCTGCAGGTTTTAGTTACATATCTTTTAAGGTTATAGCCTCACAAGAAGGCAATCCACCGAATTATGTTTTTCCTCCTATAAATTGCGATGCAGCAGTATTCTGTTGTAAGAAATAAATTGTTCAGAAAAAGTAAATTCAAGGTAAGACTCCGAATTACTGTGATGTCATACTATGATGACAGATGCTGACAGTCTTAAGCTGATAACCTTCAATGTACGATTTTTATAGAAGTTCACCTGACTGTCAGCAACTAAACTACCGTCAAGCACTGGCTTAGGCTTTCTTTCAAACACCTTTCCATTTTCCAGATTTCAGCACTATGAAAACAAAATGCTCCCCAAAAAGACATGTGAGGTGTGTCGCTCCAAGGAGACTTCAGAGCTGAAAGTCTCAAGGTCATCATATTCATTCCTCACGTGCTGTACTGTAGGGGATATACCCTATTTCACTCGGTTGAAAGACCGGGTTTCAGAGGTTTGTAGATGGCAGAGAACACGTGCAGCTTCCAGAAACAAAACAGAGCTCTGGCACAAGAGCTCTAAAAACATTTCCTAAAAATGTAAGAAGCTTCCTAAAATTATTTTAAAGAAAATAAAAATTAGTAAATATACATACTGACGAATCAATGTTTTCCTTGGGTGGAATGGGTAAGTGGTGGGATCACCTCACAAAGCAGATGGAGAAACATCCATTAGTCACACTCACAGTCTAGTTCTCAGGTGGTGACATCTTTAAATGTCATTTAATTGTTCTTAGTCAGAAAGAGATTTAATAGGTCTGATGTAGTCTAGCAATTAAAAATATACAGAGAAAAAGGATATGCAACAAATATTTTCCTCTAAATGAAGATTGTAAAATTCTTGCCAACTTTTAGACAAAGAGGTACTAGTCTGTACACTGGAAAAACGGCAATGTGTGCCCCATAGCACTCTTCAGAAGTGACCAAACTTTGTGTCAGCAGCCAAAATAGCTTTCTAAGGCATGAGATAATCATCCCTCATATTGGATGTGACTTCCGTCTGCCCTAGTGACTGGATCAGTGCTGCCAGAGCAATTTGTAATGTGATGGAGGGCTACGCTGGGGAATGATGGAGGGAAGAGCAAGCAGGGTGGGAAGGAATAACCAGCTAGAGCACAACAGATATTTTATAGCAGGAATTCACACTGAGAGGCTGTTGAAATAGTGTTCAGTGAATGGCAGTGATTGAAATACTATTCGTATCGTACACGCAAGGACCGATTCAGATAGGGCATAAGCAGGTGCAGCTTCATTGAAGTCAATAGTGCAGCACCCACTGGGCCTGAATTTAGCTCACAGTAGGACTTGCTGTGAAGTGTATTACACTAATGATAGCTATGGCAACATACTGTTTTCTGCATGACCTAGATGCATTTGCCCCACATAGATGTTTTCACACCAAGACAGTGTTGTTTCTAAGTTTCTTACCAGGAAGAAGATGAAATTGAGAGATGCATTTTTAGGCTCTAGATTATGCCTTTCTGTGGGTTTTAACCCATTTGTTGAAGGATTATAAAGGGCTGCCTTTCTTGGTTAGTAGGCCTATAAGCATTTTGCAAATAAGCTTTCTAAAGCCAGGTCCATATTAATAGCTTCCCAAAGTTAACTGTAATTTTCTATTCACTTCTTCAATCATTTTAGTTCACCATACACAGTTTGTAAAGATAGCTTTTTTCTTTACCAACTCTGACCCAGTGGTACTTAGTTACTGAGAATGAAATTGCTCATTACTTCCTCAGTAGACGGTATCCAGGGAATCATATGTTTCTGGCTTGGGAAAGAAGATTTCCTAAGATATATAGATAGACAGACATTTTGTTGGTAAAATTCTGGTTATCAAGGTAGAACTTGCACTTATAGACTTGCCACCTCTAAAGTAATTTTTAGTGTTTTACCTGGATCTAAGGGCCTACAACCTTATTCAACTTTATAAAGCATTATCAAGCACTATTTCTACTTCAAGGGGAACTCAGATGACTCCCCGTGCAAGCTATGCAAGACTTCATGGTTTGTTTTTGTGGGTTCTTTTTGCTTTGTTTTAAGCTACATGATAAAGTTACGTGATACATGTTGGCTCCTTTCCTGGAAGCCTGGTGCTCTCCACCTTCCACAAAACATGTTGTTCTGTTCTACTTTTATGTTTTCTTTCTATTTTTCTAATAAGATAAGAAAAAAATGGGTAAGTTTTAAACAGTGCTTATTTGTTTCCTAAAAGTACAGTGTATTTATTGAGTATATCATGCTTGTCAGAATAGTCCATCCTTTCTTTAGTTCCAAACTATCACACTATGAAATAACTTTATGAAAATCTTCTATAATGTGCAGCATCAGAAAAAGCTGTACATAGAGGAACAATAATTCTGATCAAATAGTTGTAAAAATAAATGTATGATCAGCAAATAACATCAACATTAAATTAAATAAAAAATACATCCAAAAGGATATGAAATAATTTTTACTTCTTATTAATTAAGCAAGCATTTGATTAGAATTGAAGCAGACTACAGCTAAGTTACAGAGCAGGTTGTATCCATCAGACTTCTTTACCTCACTTTCTCAGATTCATATTACGGAGTTTGTTGATCCACTTGGATTTACTAGATCCTCTCTAATCCCTCTGTATATACTTTTAAATCACTTACAAAATGGCCTCCTCAGCACAGATCATGATTCAGACCTACTGGAGGAACCTACAGCAAAAATCAGTGCAGGTGCTGAATGGAAATATGGTCCTCATTTGTGCCATGAGGTGTGTGAGTCTTCGGACATTGCAAGGAGGATCATCCAGAAAAGGGTGATACAAATGATTAGACTCAGCTCTGGTGCACAGCTAGAACAACTTGTTACAGAATGGCAAATTATTTAATTATTTTTGCAAATCAAGTAACTTGTTTACATGCATTTCAACCAATGGGGTTCTGAGCTGTATATAAAGCCTGTGCATTAAACCTGTATTACACAGTATTCAAAGATAACAATCATGCCAAGATTTATAATTGATTGAACAAAATGTTTTAAATGAAAATAAGATGATACATGAATGAAATATTACAATGATGAAATGAATAGGAAATTGATTTCTTTCACAAAATAATACATTTGGACTTTTTTTCATTAAAGTGGACACACTTTTGAGAAACACTTTAATATTGCAAGCCAGCATTTTTTGAAAGAAAGTTTATTCACCCTTCCAATTTGTGAGATTCCTCGTGGAGCAGTGGAAAGAACTCACCACAGATTTTATCAGTTTCATGCAAAATTTACGGAACTTTGTTATAAGTTTCAAATTCTAACCTTTCCTATTTTAGGAGTGTCAGGTGGAAACTGGAGCTTATAATGAGTTTCAATCTCTTATAGACCTGTTTAAAATTGTCCACATGCTGTGAGAAGTCAGACCTTTGCTTTTAATGCTGATACTTGAAACATTTTAATAGTTTTAGATTCATCTGAGTTTGCAAAGATTAAAGTGGTGTGCTGTTTTGGTAGTTTTGTGTTTGGATCCGAAAGGCAAACTTGCATCTGCAGGTGTAAGCATTTCAGCTTGTGTTACATTAATTCTTGTTCTTAAAAGCAGGCAAGATTGTTAGATGTGCTTGACTAAAATCCAGAGGAATTTAGTTCACTAATTCTCTTATGGTTACTTGAAAAAATGCGTGCTTAAAGGGACTAAAATCCAGTATTCGATTCAAACCCCTTAATGTTATGTAATATAATTGTTGGAAATTTTGTGTCCCTGTTATATTTATGGAGAAATCACATAGCATTTCACATACGCTAATATATGTTGAGTGCGGAATATTCCAGTGCCTGTTGCTGTATAATTGGAGATATATCAGGATGCGAAACGCTGAAGACTACACAAAAGTTGTAGTAGAATGGGAGAATCACAAGTTACAAAACTATGGATAAACAACTGGATGTTCCAGGGCAAAACATCACTGGATGAGTAGGATTTCACATCATGAACAATCACAGAATGAAACAAGGACAAAGAGTATTTCTTTATGGTGTTGTAAATAAAATTGCCAGTTGCTGCAGTATGAAAAGCTTCGTGGGATAACATGACTACACTTCAAAAAAACCAACAGTGAGGGCTCAGTTCCTTACATCGCCAAGGAGTTCCTTGTGTAGTTGAATTGTTTCATAGTGTTGACAGTAGTAAGAATAAAAACACATATCTCAAACAGTGTACTGCTTTTTTCCTTCTGGTTTATTGGACTTTCATTGTGTGGGATTTTTCCTCTCTCCAAGTCAGGAAAAACTATTAGGAGAGATAGATTTCTCTAATGAGCCTGCAGATAATGCAAAATTCATATGCCTCCGCTTGCAGCTGGGCAAAGCATGATATGGTGCACAAATAAGAAAGGAAAATTTTTCCTTTTTTTTTCGGAGGCAAAAACCCTGGTTACTACTGGGCATCATGACCCACTTGTTCATTTTTAGGAAGAAGTGGATACTTTCCATGGGAGAAGCTCAAGCATCAGATTTGCTCCTTGGAGCATTAATAAAAGGGCTCAGTTAGCTTCATCTCATTATTTTACTATGAGTATTGACTTTGGCCTAGAGTCATGTATAGATAAAATGGTGCAAGGGCTTGTCCTAAGTGATTACTCAGAATTACAAATCATTTCACGTGTAACTGAATACTGCAGCGTAGCTGGCACTCTGCCCCTTGCTTTTCCCACCTTCAGCCCTCCAGCATCCCCCTGTCTCCTCTCCCCTGCCCCAATAAGAGAATGAATCCAGCTTTGGTTAAATGGGCAATTAATCTTACTCACTGAAAGCAGAGTTTTAATTCACCAGCATGAGGAGGACATACATGCCTATCACATAGCATTACGCCAGGAAAGATTTCAGAAAAATAGTTAATGGGTAGCCTGGTAGCAGGGAGACAACAAGGACCATGTAACTGTGTATGTGCCCTTTCTTTAACAAAGTAAACTCTAATAAACAGAACTGGGGTTTTTTTGGTGTTAGTAATTGGCTGATCATGTCTGATCATCTAAAAGGTTATCCACTAAATGTGCGTGTTTTAAAAAGGAACGAGCAAGAAAGTGAGAAAGATAAATTTTAGTAGCACTGGGATTCTAAAAGCCCATTATTTTTAAGAGTGCGGAGGGAATCAATAAAATAAAGAGACACATAAAAGCTCAAGATACTCTTGGTACATCCAAATAAAATAAAATAGAAAGTGCAATGTTCAACTTATAGAGTACAAGACAGGAGATGAGAAGAGAGTCTGTTAGGGATATACCAGGTTTCCTAGGTGCATCTTCTGTGGTATATTACAGCAATTTTCCCCTGAGCAAGACCCTAGCATTTTGTCTAACGTTTGTTTCATATCTAGACTTTGTGTGAAAGAAGAATAATCTTGGAACAGTTACTTTGCACAAGTACCTATGAGCAAGGGTGTGATTTAATATATATTCCTGCTTAGTCAGATATCAAATTCTCATAAGGTCACAAAGCAGATTTTTCTCCCAGTTTAGTACAGCTCTAAGCAGAATAAAAATACTTTCTGTCAGCCACATGGTATATAAAGTAATCAAATGCCTGAAAATGCCTGCTCACAAAGGAAAGTCAGAGTTCAGTAATATTATTTACATATTTATTTACATATGGTAAGATATTTTATGGGACTGTGTCTTTGGTACCTTTTTTGCTTATCATTATTATTTCTACTTTAAAACCAGATTAAAATACAGAAAGTGCATATGATTTGAGAAAAGCAGACCTTGCTTAATTTGTAAGTATAATACCAATATCTTTACTGAATATACCATAATTCTACACTTGGCTTTGTAAAGAACTAACAAAATATTCCAAAATCAGCAAAAAACTTAAGGAATGCCAATGACGCTTTGACCTTGCCAAACTAAGGCCTAATTATTAATGATCAACATTAACAATATATAATAGGTTTATAATTGCAATAATTGCTTTGCTGAAGTGTATGCATTTTTTGGAATTGAAGGATCATATTGTTTTTCCTGTTCAGTTGCATTTCATACTTGAATGTTTGAGCTCTTTTAATGCATTTAGCTCTCTACAGTGGAAATAATTGTAATTTATTTTCTAAATTTATCTGAAGGGTGTTACTGAAATTAAATATTTTCTGCAATTGGAAAAATAGCTTCATAGAGATAATTCAAAATTTGGCATTTTGTTTAAAGCATGCAGCTCACAGACCTGTGTTTAACCCCTTAGTGGGACCAGCTCTGTTGCTTGCACCATGACTGAATACATAAGTCACAGGAAACTGTGCCTCCTGAAAGAATTGGCTAACCTTGCCATTTTGGGAAATAATCTGAAGAGCTTTCTTGACAGAGTGTGGCATGGAATGTATCTGGTTATTATAATTATTATAACTAGCTGAAGGTCCATTATGCAGTATTATATATTCAATAAATCATTTGCCAGTTGTGGTTGCTCCACCTGTCAAATCATATTTCAGCTAACTACTAAATGCGTGTGTGTTTTTGGTGGGGGTGTTCTAATCTGTTTCCATTTCTTCGGTGATGTTTAAAGGGTTACTATTCCTCATTTGCAATATTATGATAAAAATACACTCTTTTCACCTAAATGAAGAAACAGATGAAAAGGCTAATACAAGTCCTGAATATCTTACTGCTGAGAGGAATGTCTGTACAGAATAATATGATGAAAATGAACTGGACAAAGACAAACATCTACCTTTTCAGTAAACAATCAACATAACAAGTCAGGTGTGCTAGCTGGTCATGATGTGACATTTTTGAAAAATTTAATAAACTTGGGAAGCTTTTCCTACAAATATTTTGAGAGAACCAAAACTATGATCTCATTTATGCTTGTAAAAATTTCCATGTGCACATTAGCTACAATTAAATTTGTTACTGGAATGTACATTTATAGATAAAATCACCAAACCTACTCTATTTTGAAAACGCAAACCCTAAATATCGACTGACACACCTTCAGGATCTGTTTAGGCCAGGACTAGAGTAATAACTTAACTGACTCATGCTATTACCACCAGCTCAAACTATTCCACCAGAATGCGGATGGTCTCTCTTATGGAGCCATACAACTCATCATCAGTAAGAAACTTAAGCAACTCATATAACTTAAACAATTGAACACTTGCTACTTTAGACAGATCATACAAAGGACTTTATGTTCCTTCTTTCCTATAAAACTGGTAAAAAACAATGAACAAACCCAATAATGTGCAATCATTCAGTTGGTCAACATTTTGGAAATTATAATTATGTGACAGAAAAATATTCAAGGCAAATCTGTTTCTTACAGTTTAAAAATTTACAGATATTGTTTACATTATTTTAGTCCCTGATACTTTAGAATAAAAAATACTTTTTTCCCCACATTTCAGTAGGAGTGAGAAAAAGGCATGAAGCAGGGTAAATAAGCATACAGTTCATAGAAAAACATATTTAAAATGCATTAAGGTTTCAAAGACAACCTGCATATGAAATGTAGAAGATGCCCAAGCAAAGTTCATTTGCACACCCTGTGTATGTGCATCATGACATTTTATTTACATGTGTCTGCCTTGCTTAATGCACTTGAATTAGGGCAAAAGTTGATGGGATACAGCAAGTGAAAATAAGCCCATCTCCGGGAAAGGCGACAACATCTGAAACAAAGTTATGCTTTAACTTTTTTATTAACCACGGCAGTAGAAGACAGATTCTGATGTTTTAGCATCTCCTAATGAAGGAGAGCTGGCACCAGACCATAAGCTGGGCCAGCCTGGCAGGAAGCTGTTGCAGAGGGAGAAGGGAAAAGATGCTCTAAAGCATCCTCCAGAGCTTGCCAGCTGTTAAGCCCACTGAAAAAGAAGTGTTCAGCTGGTAAAATGCCTAGTATCGAATCTCATTCATAAAATCATTTCTTTGCGGCCACTGTTTGAACTCAACATGTTATATGCTCTATTCTTTCCCTCTCAGCACAAAGGACTGGAGAACAGAAGATGCACTGGCCTCCACTGCCATAAGAAGATAAACATTCCAGAGACCTCTACCTTCAAGGTCTACACCGGGGACTAGACCTGGAAGAAGCAAAAGCTGCTGCTGTCCATGCAATCCTATTTACACAGAAGGCGGCTATAAACTGAAATGCAGCCTACTTTCAAACTGATTGGTCCCACAGTGTCTCGGCATCTCCAGGCACCCTCTCTTACCACCTCTGTGTTCTTTGCAGGCAACATTGGCCAAAGATAGGTTCTCCAGAAGCCTGAATGCTGTAGATAGATAATTTTCACTATAACCACTTTATGAGTAGAGGCTATACTTCTGGGTCCCAGTACCCAGTGCTACCCTGAATCTAGTCATATGTCAGTAGGTAAATAGACCTGCTTAGTTCTCCATGTTTCATCTGTTTCATAGATGGAGAAAGCAATTGAAAAGATCATTGGTAGAACAGAAGCAGGGAAGAGCACATAAGTATTGTTCTAGCAGAGATTTTGTTATTACTACAGACTACAGAACAAAAAAATACTTTCTCTAGAAAAAATTGAAATGAATACAGACTCATTTAAAATCCGCATCATGTTTTCATGCCCTCAAGTTTCCTTATTTTTCAGTGACTGGAACAAAATGGCAAGACAATGTAGGGGTAGTTAATTCCATTCCTGAGAGGGAGCTGTTGACTCCACAGCTGGGTAAATTATTCATTAAATGTAAAGGAAAAAGAAAGAGCAAACAAAATTGGTATGTTACTTGCTTTTAGCTTTGATAACCTCTCACATCTAATTACAAATAAAAGGCTTCTCTGTATCTGTTGTCAAAATTAAAATAATGGATATTTTCTACTTCCTCTCTGGCCCTTTCAGACATCCTGTGAAACTACAATAGGGTGCTGAAGTTCTGTCTCTCTCTGGGTGACTTCTCTGCAAATGAAGATGGATGGAGTTTTTCCATTTTAATTAGTAAGACCAGCTGCTCTCTAAAAGGGAGAGTGGGTTGGATTTTTGCAGGTCTTCCAAGCTAATGTATCATCAAAGTTTTAGTGATTGATTAAATAACTCACTGGCCTAAGTTTCTACAGATAAGACATCTCAGCAATTTAAACAAACATCACGCAAATGAAAAAGGTCTCCTATCCATCTGTATATAGTAGTACATATATACACATGATGTAGCAAAGATACTTATTTTTGATGTATTCCGACAGTTGTTTTTAATGTTCTAAAAAATTCACAAATTTTTTCACATTTATCATACTTCTTAAATTGTCATCTCCCCCACCTTCTTTCACTGAAAATAGACTTTTTGTGATTAAAAAGATGTTTACACCACTAAAAGTATGGTTGCTGTATGCTTCTTGCTATTTCTTTTCAGAGCCACTTCTTTTTACTGATCATCAAGTGCTGGTTTGGTTTTTTTCTCTTAGCAACTTTCTCAAACACCCTGCTTTGCTTGGAGAGCTACAGATCTGTTTAACAGCCAGAAAAGGTTGCTACAAGCACAAAGTAGCCGACCCTTATCTTGAAAGAGCCCTTCTGCATTTTGATAGGCTTCTACCTATCCATGGATCTCTAGTAATGAGGTGATATCTAATTAAAGCTGAAATTAAAGCTGAATATTCTATGCTGCAGCAGAGAATAGTAGGCTGAGAACAATCTTTTAAGCTGTTATTTTCTATTGAGCTGCATTAGCCTGTGGGTTTTTCTTCTGTTTCGCTAAATATACAGAAAGTAGTTCTGTGCTCCTTTTTAAAACTTAGTAAGTTTTCACAGCTTATATCATAACCCTATAATTGAAAGTGTGCAGTAATTCTTAGAAAGGGGCGGACCATTCCTGTTACAGATAGCCAATGTGCTGGTGTCATAAATGGCCGTTTTATAGATGGATAATGTACTATAGTCATAATTCTTTATTGCTGATGGTTATTGCACTAGATCATGACCCTTGGATATTGAGAGTCAGTTTTTAATATCACAACCATTTACAGAGGTTAATGGACTAGGTTTTGCAGCTTTTGACCTTTTGATGGTGAGGGTTAGGAGGTTGCATTTGTGCAGTAAACTGCCAGAAAATATCTGTTTATTTATCTTAGCTATAATAGACATGATTACTGCTTTTAATGAAAAAGATGAGAGCAATGTGACTTGGAAGAATTGAAATTATCCAACAATTTCAACTGCATCTTCTAAGGTACACTTAGTATGAGATTTTCAATTCTTATTAAAGAGAAAGTTGATGTTTATTAACAATTAATCTCTACTATGTTTTGTCTACATAAACATAGTTGAAATTGAATTACGTTAGCTTGAAAATGTTTGAAAACCATGGTTCTCAATATGGAATTGTTTTGAGGATCATGATCAGGTTTATGATTTGGCTAGGTTACCTTTGCATGGCTTGCTCAGGTGATACGTGTACTGATCTGAAACGGTCACAGGAGGCTAATCACAAGGGTAATTTTTCTTGTTTAAGTATATGAACGCTTCTGTTTCAGAAACCATTTTTCTTACGCTATAAAATGCCTGCAACATGAGGCAGCCATTTTAGTGCTTCTCCAACAATGAAACTAACATCAGGTCTGCGGTATCAAGAATAGTGTGGACTACAATCATAAAAAGTTAGAATTTAGCTTTTTTCCTTTTAGAAGTTCAAGTCAGCTTTGGCAGCTACCTAGAAAGTAAAAGATGGGGGTGAAGGAAAGACAAAAAGCACAGAAACTAAAGCAGGAGAATCCAGTAATTATTCTGAAGTCAATACTTCAAAGGATGAACTAATGCTAAATCTGCAGAATGTTAAAGGACCCTGTCTACATTTAAAATAAACTTACAAAAGTAAATTGTGATTTGATTGTTTAAGATGCACATCCAAGAGGAGACGTTTAAAAAACAGATATAGAAAAGGTGGTGAAGCTATGGCAGCAAGAAGTGGGAACACTGAATAGAAAATAGTAAAAGCACAGTGAGTTCTCTAAGTTCAGCCCAAGACCTGATGCTCTGACCAAGGTTTCTAAATTGTCCTAGTCATCTTTTTATAAGTTAATTCTAAGAACTAGAGACTTAGAGATTTCTCACTTTGTTTCTAGTCAGCAGAAAGATTTCTGATTTTTTTTAGAATTATTATTACTATTATTTCTTTTAAAAAATGTTTATGACTACAGGATAACTCAGAAAGGCTCATAGGAAATTTGTCCAACTCTAACCTGAGAGAATTTGTAAAGCTCCTCAACTGCACTGGCTTTTTTATTCCTGTTTATCCTTCCTACAGCTTTTATCCTTCTTACAGCTTTTATCCTCCCTTCCCCCTCTTCTTTACGGCCTCTTCTTTGCTATCACAGCAGTGTGGGTGGGAGTGCTGCATTTTGTTTGCTGAGCCTGTGATGCTGAATGATTCCAATATAATCAAACTACACTTTTATAGTGCCACTTTATACCATGCAGCCCAGGGTGCTAACAGAATAATAAAATTAGCAGCTCAGATAATGACAAGCAAGGCAGGTCAAACAAATAATCTTTTAGACCTGGAATTGAAACTGGAATGGTATCAGAGTTGCAAACAGCCAGAGGCAGTGACGAGAGAGATGACAGTACTTAACCAAGCCCCAAGCATAGATATTTGGGGAGTGTTTTGGAGATCTGATCATGGATGATACTGAGTGCTTCCTGCAGGCCAAGAGAAAGTCAAAGTGAATGGGATACAGCTGCAGTAGCAGTACTGACAAGTACTCAGCATCTGAAAGGATTGGACTCTAATGCCCAACCTGAATTTTTATTTGTAATCAGCATGGTGTTTTTGAGGTACCTAGGGGCAAAGGTATTTCTACTCTACCTCATCTGTAGTTGATTATCTCATTTTACCTTCAGCTTGACTCCATTTACAATGAAAAAAAAAATGTATCAGTTAACCAAACATTGCTGATGTGATGAAGTACTTACGTGGATTTCTTTAAAAGGGTGTTTTGGGAGGTAAAAGCCACCAGTGCATTTGCAGTTTGAGATCATGGAAATTTCCTCTCTTTCAATCAGGTAGCTTACAAATCTCACAGCACAAGAGGAAATGTTTCTTATATTACAAGGATCTAATCCAAATCTATCAAGAAGCTGCCCTTTAAGAGTGTGGGGGATTCTTTATGATTTACACCGGTTAGGTACAAGTGCTTTTCGCTTATCAAATGGGTGACGGTCAGATCAATTAACTACAGTATATAGTACTTAAAGTGATGAAAAAAGACATTGGATGGTCAAATGATTAATGTCAAGCTATCCGTTTTGATGTTCGAAATCCTAATTGTGTTTAGCTCTGACCTCCACTCTCATTGCTACCAATATAATTACAGGATCTCATCTAAATGAGATGGATAAAAAAGAAAAGGAAATCGCTATCTCCACGTTTTCCTCAGAAGATTTCCTTATATCTATACAGAGAAAACAGTTAAATTCATCATTCTTCTGGCTGTCTGAAATATGCTCTTAGGAGATAATAGCACTTCATTGCTTAAAGTTATACATTTGTATTTCTTTCTCTTTTTCTCTCCTTCTCTCTCTTGTTCATTGCTTACTCTTTTGTTTGTACAATGTTCTTTTATCCTGAGCAATATAACATTTTAGTTCTTGTAATAAATGCCTTCATGTGAGGCAGTTGAGCTAAGAGAATGTTATTAGACTGTGCTCTCAGGCAGTGCACCTTCACACGATCAATACGAATCTGAGGCTCTGTTCATTCCCTCTTTGCTTAAATTCCCTGCAAATGTGCAAGGGAAGCAGCAGAGGGTGTCATCAATCATGGGCCACTCTGACATACACTGAAACCTGACCAATGCTGAGATGTTTTAATAAGGCATCCATTAAAACCCTCAAATAAATTGCAATTTGAAAACAGAACATAATACCAGCCAAGTTCTCCTCATCCATCTTGTGGCATGTCGTGTAATGTAATTGTGCTGTTAATTTATCCAAGAACTTTCTCTATACGTGGTTTCATTGGCATTGCTTAATTTCCCTGCAGACTATTTGTGTGTGTATGTGTGCATGTAGGTGGGCGCACATACATGTGTTGTGCATGTATGTATATGTATCTGTTTCCGCTTTAGGAGTAGATTAATGGTTCTGTTTAGCATGGCATTAGCCAGAGAAACAATCAAGGATTTGAAATGTTTGACATTTTGTCAATGACTCCTGAGCTTTCTGATATTTCCTAACCAGTTCTTGCCTGGAGCAGGCCCCCCTTTCCCTCTCTTCCCAGTTTGCCATTGGTTTATGCCCCTCAAGAGTGGGATCACTCAGAGCGCCTGTGGATCCCATCAATAAATATTGACAAAAGGGTTGAGGGACCATTTAAGATCGCAAAGCAATGGCAGTCAAAACAAGACAATGCTGATTTCTGTTCCTGTGCTTAGGAGGCATGCATGAAGTTTTGACAAGGGTGAGAAAAGTGAGAAGGTGTAAATCAATAGGAGAGAATGAAAAAGTGTTTCTGTAAAATAATGTTAAAGCAATTACATTTAATTTTCTTTTTTTTTAACATAAGCACTGGGAGGGAAGATACAGGCAGGAGCTCATATAGATTTCTTTGTCTCCCATGCATAAATCTAAAAGTAATGCTATTTCTCATGTATGGCTGCATCAGCAGTTTCTTCACTTTTATTTATTCTTCTGGGTTTTTCTTAATCCTTTATCTCTTTTGCTGTGAAAAAAAACCTTCATAGGCATAAGACAAAATATGGCTGCCACGCACATCCACTTTAAATCTGGTCTTCCATTCTAACTTTAATACAAATTATGATTTTGTTTGTTTCAATCAAACAGTTTCCATTTTGGAGTCAATAAATGCCATACAGGGAAAAAAAAGAAGCTCCTAATTTTTTTTCAGTACAATGAAATTAAAACCAAATACCAAATAGTAATAAATAGCTTTTCAAACTGAATAAACCAGGACAATTAAATCTGACTTCTACAGTTTGGTAATTTCTAGGACAATGCACCCTGTTTCTAAAGAACTGGTCCTAAAGCTGTTTTTTTACTTCTTTGTCTTCACTCACATTGCAGACATGTATAGGGATGTATTCTGTATATGGATAGAATTAAAGGCCTGGCTTTCTGAGACACTGAGCACCCCAGTTCCTGAATGCCACAGAAACTACAGAGATCAGTACTGATATAATAACATCCCAAACATGCAGTACAAGGTTACCAAGCACTTAATGGATATTCCAGTCATTGTAGTGCCAGCATCTTAAATCTTTATGGAAGTAATTTTAAATCATTGGGAAAAAACCCTTAAGTTTTAATTTTTCAAGTACCCGATTCTATTTTTTTACATCAGAGTTCAGGCATCGGAATGTAATGCATTTACAAAGGGACATGAGACAATATCACTGCGACCACTCACAAAGGCTTCTTTCCATGCTGACATTCAAACAACTGAACAATACATGTTACTAAGGCCCAGAGCACCAATTAATATTGGCTTCAGCCACAATGTCTCCCACAGCTGGCATTCGGGAAAGTGTGAATATACCTGCAGAAAAATACATGCACCTAATTTTTCACCAATTTTTTCCATAAAATTATTGTAAGTGTATGTTCAAATTACACAAACACAGATTTTCCAGAAGACTCTATGTAGTTAATTTTATCAATCACATGGAAAGCAGAGTTTTATTTATTTGCTTCTGTTTAATCAACCTTAAGATCAACACTGCAATTATATGAAGGATTTGGTGGGGTACTTGATCAATTATGCAGTAATCATCCTTGAAATGCTCATTTTGATATTCAGAATTATGCTACTGTAATCATCCTGAGTAATCAGTACTTCACTTACCTATTTCTACATTTAATATTCCTAAGACTGCAAATATTACAGATGAGAAAAATTATCAGAGATCTATTAATAGTGACCTGTTTAGATGTGTAGGTATAAACCATAAGATTAATGAAATATTAATACATTGAGAATGTTGAATTCAATTCTGTCAGTCTACTTTAAGGAGAAGAAATGAATATAAGTCTTAAAATGATATAAAAAAACATTAAATAGAAATGTGCTTGTAAAATAAAATTAAACAGAGTTTATGTGTCTGTTTCACGCACACTGGGCATGATTCTCACATTCCCTATGGACACTATACATCACTTTGCTAGTGTAAAGGGAGCATAAATCATATTTACACTTACTTCATGACTGCTTTATACTGCCAGAGTCATGTAAAACAGTGCAAGTGTAAATGAAGTTTGAAATAAAAGGAAATACAACAAAATTCTGTAAGCACAGGTAAAGCACAAAAGATACACTCATGTATTTCTGGTACTGAACTACAGCCATTATGGAAATCAATGGAGGGACTATTTAGTTTCTTCCTTAGGAAACACAGGAACATTTAAAGGAAAAGGGCTTGACTGTGGAGTCCACTGTGGCCTGCCCCATTTAACCCTGGGATGTTTTTAAAAGGGCTGATTTGTTTTACTTTTTGATTTCCTTTCTCTGAGCTCTTTCTTGATCTGATTTATAATTCTTGCATCTATTGCTGCCTTCAGCAATGTGCTCCATAATTCAGCTACCCTTTGTGTAATTAAATTCTGCTTGAATTGCTTATAGGCTTATATTGCTTATAAGCTTCCTCCTTAATTTCAGTCTGTGACCTCTTGTTTCTGAGTTACTAAAATTGTACGGGGTATACTAGGAATAACATAGTTTGACTACCTAAATACCTGTGTCTGAATTCAATCAGAATCTCAGATAGGTGGGCAAGCAAAATCCCTGTAAACTTACATTTGAATTGAAATTGTGGTCCTTAGAATTTTCTAGTGCTGGTGTGTGACAGTTGAAATTTACGAAGATAAAATATTTGACACTATAAACACTATCGAAAATAAAATAAAATTTTCAACCCTGCTCTGACCACGTTCCCCATATTTTCTTAACTATTCCTTAGTCCAAATTTGGATATGCCTGAATGTTTAAAATTCCCATTTGTGCTATTTATAATATGCACTTTTATATGCTTTCCTAATGTTCTGATAGTTATGTGTCTTTTAAAGGAAGAGGCTTCTTTCTCCTCCTCCCCCCTTCACTTTGAAAACAATCTCAGGAAAATATGCCAGTAAGCCAACATGACCACATGCAGTGATATTTTCAAGAAAACCTCAGGAGAAAACCATTTAAATTTCATAGCATAAATCTGAGCTCTTGGCCAGCCTTCCGTTTGCAAGTCGCCTGCACAACTCTCATGCTAATTCTCCACCAAACCTCCAGTTTTATGAAAGCTATATTTTACCTGTTTGGTTCTTTGCAGTCACATGAGAGTTGAAAAAGGAATATTAGCACCACTCACGTTTTATAGTGGGAGTCACAGTACTTGGTTGACCCCTTTTTCAGGTGCTATTGAATTTCCTATACAAAGGAAATGAAAATGTTTTCTATTTAATACAGCAGCATATAACAAGAGGCTTAGTTATTACACATAGTGCTGCAATTTTCTGCCTCTCGTTTCAGTTGCCTGAACTGAAATTTCAAAGCACAATGTTTATTTTTTTTTTTTTATGTTGAGGCTTCAGACAGGAGGAACAAGGAACACTATCATATGTATGCAATTCTCCGAGTAGGTAACATGGAAATCAGAGAATACAAACACTGTAGGCACCTTTTTATTTGACCCCAAACCTCAGTTAAAATATATTGGAGATACCTTTTCAGCAAGGTCTTGTTATTGTAGAGCTATTCACAAACAGGTAAAATGATTAGTGTTAAATAGTCCTGCTCCCGGCATCTACCTGCTCTCTTCCATCTGCCCTGAGAGGAGTTTTAGTATTTGGCTAATTCTGTCCCCTAAATCTTTTCTTCTAATCTGTTGACTTGTATATCTCTCCCGGTTGCTACAAACCTGAAAAAAAGTCAGCTCATTGTACCTGAATTACACCAGCTGTATAAAACAGGACTAAATTCTACTTACTGTGGCAAGCAAATAAAGCATATATCCTAATAAGGAATTTAACACTGGTGCCACAAAGTCAATGTTATGACATAATTTAGATTGCTTAAAACATCTTACTGTGAAATAAAATAAAGTAAACACATGTGAAATTCTAATTCTGGGAATTAAGCCATTAGTTTCAATGGGTCAGTATTTCACTCAGAATATTTGAAAGGCCAAATATCTGGCCAGCCTGGAAGAGATAGAAGGCTCAAGTAGTTTTTGAGGGGATTAAAAAAAATATATATGAATTGGACTATATATCTATTGTTCAAACCAATGCATTTATGTACACTGCATGTTTATTTCAGCTTTAAACAGAGATAATACAAATTCTTATCCCAGGGCATTGCTTACAAAATATAAAAAACAAAAAAGTCTCCTATGGGAAATGGCTAGATTCTTGGCTGGATTATTATACTAGTAATGAATGAAGATACGAATTTAGAAGAAGTTAAAGTACAGAATGATGCCAAATATATGCTTAAGAGTGGATTGCAGGCAAAATGGTAAAGGTAAAACAAAACCTAGCTGAAAGAAACCTCACTGCCTTCTGGCAGATGTTATGAGTATTTGTAATAAAAATTGATGAAACAGAAGTCCAATATCTTCAAGGATAAATATGCAATTATAATAACAGAGAGAGACAGCAAAGCCAAAATCATGGCAGGAAAATGTAAAACATCACAAAATAAAACTAAGAGATAGGTTTGGTTTTTTTTTTTTAAGGAAAGAGTAGTAGTATGACTAAGAGCTTACATTCAGAGCCTTCGGTTCCACAGTATCTGCAATCCTGGAATTAGGATTTTCTTGCAAAATTGAATGTCTTTCTGCAGTATTACTTTTACTTATAAGCAATTAAATGTTCAAGGTTTTCTGACTGCCAGAAAATGTAAATTATCTCTGCATTCTTTATGAGCTCTCTCTTGGCTTCCTCCTCCAGCCACTGGCCTGTTTTTGAATCCTCCAGTGCTTGCTATCAGCATGGATGCATCCCTAATTTAACATCCCTAGTTTAACTGAGGAAGCCCTACAGCCATGACTATTTCATTGACTATGGGACCACACACCACAGCACTGGTGCTGCCTGTGTGAGTGGTTCAAACATCTTGTTCATCCCAATGAATGAAATCCTTATCTACACACTTATCCTTATCTAATCCTTATCTATACACTTGCTCACGTCTTAACCAGCTGCAAATATCATGTGCTTATGACCACTCTCCTTGCGGCACCCACTCCAAGACCACCTTTTTCTGAAGGGGACAAGAAAAGGGGTGGAATCCTTTTTTTTTTATTTAAGTGTTGTGCTGCTCACTCTAGAATTAATTGGGATTTGGTGGGATCTGTGTTGTCCATTTGACAGACAAAGTGCTGACATGACAGAAAAGGAGAGATATCCAGGTCATGTAAACAGTGCAGCCAAGCAAGATGATACTAAGCTGAGATTCATGTTATGATACGATCAAACATTGGTGACATATCTTTTCTAAAGGAGACCATAACGAAAGCTTGAAGCCAGGTTTGGATTCCAAATCTCAGTGTTTTGGGGGGATTGGATTCTGTAATCTTGTTTCAGGCCGATTTGAGGGAAATATGAAAACATTTTTTTAAATTGTTTTTTGTTTCTTTCTCTGTCACTCACAGTAAGGCACGGCCACCAGAAAGAAACAAGGCCTTTTGGTGGTCAACACTATTCCTAAGAAAGCCATAAATTTCCAGTGTATTGAAACAGGATTTTTTTCAGAATTATCTTTTAATGTTCGAAGCCTTACCAACTCTTTTTTCTCAATCTTTGGTAGGGAAAAGGCGCAGATGGTGTAGGTATTGAAGACCTTAACTCTCCAGCAAGGACGACGGACTGCACCTTTCTGCCTGTAATATCCTGTCTAAACAAAAGCACCCCACTGTTGAAGATTTCCAGGCTTGTGAACACTGAGCTGAGGAAACTGCTCCCCACATGCACTGTAGAAATTACTGAAGGGCAAGAAGTGAGGCATAGGTAATCTGAGTTTCAAAACGTCAGGAAGGGAGGGAAAACAGTGAAATTTTAGGAAGAAGGAAGTAAACTTTTTTGGGGAAGCTGAGGTGATGAAGTAGTAGAATATCCTCCTCAGCTCTTTCTCTCGTTCGTGGTGGCTAGGCAGTCTATGCAGAGCTGTCATCTATTAATTTTCAGTGGCAGGAATGATAAAAATGTGTCCAGCACAGCTGGATTGTTTTTATTTTCTATCCACAGGCAGTTCTGCAGCAGGGACTTTTTAACAGCAAGGCCTGATCTGTGGCATACAATTTGGATTAGAACGGGTGATAAACTAGAAATAAGAACCCAAGTAAGTAGTATATTTTTCTATGCACTGTATCTTCTCTTACAACACCGGCTATTATTGTAAGACAAAGCTGGTACAGAGTAGTAGGAAAGACACATGCTCTGCTCTTAAGGAGATCTTGTTTTCCTTCCTTAGTCTTTATTTCAGATGGAAATAAAGACAAATCAGAATGTGAATACACGGACAACATATAGGGACTTAAGTCTATTGGAGCTGGAATATGCCTGATATTCAGGCCTGATTTCTTTTGTGTGCAGCAAATCTGAATTCTGATGTTACGTGGCGATTGCTGTCACCTACCTTTTCCTCACTCCTTTCAATACAGAGGCCATCTGCAGTATCCGCTCAAGTTCCTGAAGAAGCTGAGTGCAGCTGGCTGGCAAGGGAATATCTAAACTCTCAACTACCTTGTACTGCCTTCTCGGTCAACAACATTCAGTATTGTTGCTGATGTATGGGAAAGTGAAAATTGCTTATTCTCAAAGATTTTAATCAGAAGGCACATTTTGATCTGCTGTAATTTCTCATCTAAAACAGTATCTCTCATATGACACACAGTAATTTCTGCATCAATTCTAACATTCCTTTTGAAATCCTTTAGGAAGGTATTCAACCTTGACATAAAAGCTGCACAGCATCATGTGCATCACTGAGAATCCACCTCAGTTATGTATTCACTGTTATTACTGGAGATTTATTTTAAATTCAAGAGCTCTGTATCTTTTGACACAATCCTGGGTAAGCTTAGTTCTTTATGAAACTGTCACTATATTTTTTCTATACAACATATCAGTGACTTTAAATTGTTAAATCCATTAAATAGTAGAAAAACATGTATATACATTTGTCCTCCAATTCACATAAGTGAGTAGAAAGAAAGAAGGTATCTATCTGCTAAATACTGGTGTAATCTTGGAATTCTGGGACTTTAAAATAGCATTTAGACACTACATTCAGAATAAATTGGTGTCTCTGAGGGTATCAGGTCTACAGAGGAAACAGTTGTAAATATTTTGTCCAACACAACAGAGACAATTTGGAGACATGTTAAGGAAAATAGAGATCACTTGTCCTAAAGATTTCTGGATTTGCTCTAGACCTCCTGTGTTGTTAGAAAAAGGAAATACAATTTCACTTAACAGATAAAACAAAATTTGTGTGAAAGAGCCACATTTTAATCAGAGGACTTTTTTGTTAAAAAGTTTGAGAAAAAGCCTGTGCCAAAGATAGGAACTCTGTTTCTAATGGAAAACACTGCAGTTGATTCAAAACTTTAAAATAATTTTAAGCAACAAGAAGGAGGCCTTTAGAGTCACAGGAAAAGTTTAGTAAATATTAGGGGCTGAATCTGAAGCTTTCTGAAGTGAAAGAGTAATTTTCCACTGATGTGGGCTTGGTGTAAGGGTATAAATATTTTGGTGGTTGAATAACATTTCTTTTAATTTTGCCAAACTGTCCACAAGCAATCTTAATTTTTTTTTTTTTTTGCACAGTTTATAGAATTGACAGATTAAAAACACAAATGTATTTGAAGACTTGTGCAATTTCAAAATAAGTGATTAATTTCCTTCCAGTGGGTTGCTCAGCCCTGCTGAGAAAAGAAAATGACAAAGTCATGAAAAAGCAGTTAAGTGAAAACTTAACTCCTCTCTGAGAAGTTCAGTTCCCTGGATTTATTAAACTTTTTGCATTTAGAAAGGCACATTATAATTCTGTTTTCTTTTCCCTCTTTTGTCAGGCTGTTTTAGAATGCACAACCCGGAGGATATGTTATGATATTTTGGTGGGGATAATTTTCAGTGGCACAAAATACCTACATCCAATGATACATGAGTAAACATATGAATAAATGAAAAGCTATAGTGAGTAAATAATGCCTGTTATAAGAAAACTCTTGATTTGCAAAGCACTGTTTTTGGTTTCAATATAACCTCAGTAAAACAACTCTACTTTTTTTTTTTTAAATTATTTTATTTTATTTTATTTCTTAAACTGTTATGTATATTAAACTCTAAGTTCCTTGGTGTTTTCTAAAGGTAATATGACCTACTATCAATCAGCATCAGAATTAACCACTGTGAAAATCTAGCTTTATCTCCTTTGGAAAACAATTACAGAATAATTATCTCATCCAGACCATAATTGCTGATTGAGTTAAATTACAACTTTTAAACAGAAATATAACCCTGCTTTTAGGTTTACATCTTGGAGACAACATCACATCCTTAGATAAACTGTTTCAATGTTTTATTATATATTCCAAGTTTCCATTTCTTTTTATTTTGCCAGAAAGCTATAGTCATGAGACGTTCTCTCAGAACATCTCAGATGAGGGTTCTGTCTCCTAACCATTGGACTAGAAAATACTTGTTAGCTTAATGAGATGCCGATATGACACGAAGCATCTTTCCAAATTCAGACTGAAATATTTATTGAATACTTTGCCTTTTTTTTCTTTTTCGGAGTTGCATATTGTATCAGCTTGACTATTTATATTTAATAAAAAACTTTCAGAGTTCATAAAGCCTACATTAGGCCTAATTAGGAAGAAAAAGTTACATGTTTACATTTGCATAGTTCACATCTGAGTAGGAAAAAGAGTCAGACAAAAAGTGATGAGAAAGGCCTTTTCAACTCTCAGTGCTACCCTGGAAATTCCAGAACGGACTCACTTTGCTGAAAAGTGAGTTCATACCTGTAATAAATATAGATAATAAATCATCCTTTGACCATCCCAAATTATCATTACCTACCTTAATTTTACTTCAGCCACTCTGCATTCATTCTTGTCTCATTTAGGTAGAAGTGAAACAATGAAACTTGGAGTCCTTTTAAACTTTCTTAATTGTAGAAAAACTGTACTTTGTAATCAGTGACAGGTCTACAAACATAATTATTAACTACTGATCTTTTTCTCTCACCATAGATCTATCACATCAGCACAACATTTGCCCACTAAGATCAGACTGGATGAAGGTAATTGAAATTTGAACATATAAAGTGCTTCTACCATTTTACTACTTTAGCTGACCTCTTTTCCCAAAAGTGAGGACCTTTGAGAGACCAGTATTTAAGTATATTATCAGAGATGAGTGACATTTCAAGAAGGAAGCCTCAAAATTAAAAACTGTGAAACAGCTGCTTGGCTTGCTATAAGCAGATGCTATTAGTAGCTAGTGCAATTGTGGATGGTTTTCCTTTGGCAAGAAAGCCGTGGGTTGCGCATAGTTCCAAAAGTGACTGAAGCTTCTCATACTGTCTAAAAAGGTGCTGAAAAAAGGACAGTGAGAAATACCGTATTCTGTACATGGAGTGTCTTTTGTACTTACCATAGTTTAATTTGTTTCTGGCATTCTACACTCATCAAACAATTTATGTATTGCAAGCTATTTGGATGCCAAGGTGACATGTGAGAGCAATATATATGAAAGAGAGATCTTAAACAGTCTAACATAGAAGATAACGATAATATTCATTCTGCAAAATGACATTTTTAAAAATCTTATTTGTGAAATGATGGAGAAGATTAAGCTTGTGATCCTGTTTGCAATAGCATTGTAAGCCAGTCTCTCCAATCTTAACAACACACTCCATTATGTAACCAAAAACAATGATTCCAAAATGAATCAAGAAGTTTGGTAGAAACCTTGTGTATTAGAAACTCAAAAGATTGTTCTTAAAATGTGATTATAATCATGCAGCGATCCATTACTGAATGCATTTACCTACTACATGTATTCGTAATTATGTGTAGTACTGTAGCCCTGTAGAGCATTAGATTTTTCTGTACTAAGCACTATGTAAACATGGAGGAAAAAGACAGTCCTTGCCCTGGAGGTTTTACAGACTGTTTACAAAGAAGCAGCAGATTGTGTGCATACAGCCCGGCAGAAGAGTTTGCGGAAACAATGTCAGACACTTCCAGTTCTCATAAACTGCACCCTAAACAGCAGCCTAATGCACATGAAGTTTGCTCTTAAACTCAGAAGTCGTCGCAGGACTAATCTTCAGATTTATATCTACCATGCATAAAAGTTACTTCTTAATCTCTCAGACACAGTAATTGAATTTGTATTGCTGCATAGAATGTGTAACCTGGATGAAAAGATTTCAACTTTCTTACTGTAAAATAAGTTAATAAGTTTTTTACAATGGAAAGCCTATAAAATTCACAAGCTAAGTAAGAGCTGAGAAAAGAGCTAAGAATGCTACTTCCACTACTTTTTTTTCAAGGTAAATGGATTTTTTAATAGCAAATCTATTTTTAAAAGGAGTTGAAGTTCATTCATAAACAATAGCATCAAAATTAATACCTACCATGCTTTAAAAATAAGGTGGAAATTTTAAGTGGCGTAAGAAGTAAGTAAGTAAATAAATAAATAAATAAATAGGACTGCCAAATATAGTTCATGCAAAACAGTTCCAAGGAAACTTGTGCGTTTTACAACCTTTTGGGGAATTCTTTTCTCATTTTAAAAATTGCCATAGAAACAGTTATTTGTAAATGGGAAGTCTAACTAAATAAACCTAGATGTGAGCTAGAATAAGAAATTATACAATTTCATTCAATTTTCACATTAAAAACTGCAAGAGAAATTCCAGTTACATTGAGAAGATATTCGTAAAAGTCCTGAAACTTATTGGACTAATACATTGAGACATTTTCTTCCAGGCTTCTGAATTGATTCAGTTCAGGGAAATGCAGTACAGTTAGCATTCAACTTTAATTGCAATGAGGTGACAACATACTGGGTAATGAGTTGTTTATGAGTTGTAGATGTGTTTACAATGAGTTGACAATGTGTTGGATAAAGTGTTCTTCTAAAGTTGTAGATCTATTTACAGTGAACAGTGGGGGAATGTTCATTAGTTGTCGATTTGTTTGTTTACATTGTTTTCGATTTGCAATTGCTATAAAACAAATCGCAGGCTGATGAAGGATGATTGTTTGTGTGCTTTAATGATTTACTGTAGTAGCTTGTCTGAAAAAGTACTTAACTGTGCTTCATCTGTCAGTTCCCACTGCAAAAGCTCCCAGTCACAATAGTTTTATTAGCACAGCATGGGCCATTTGTAAGAACATTATGCATCTAAAAAATCTCAGTGCTTTCCTGTTCAGTCTCTTGTATCTTGGCTGGCTAAGCGGAACAGAATTCCTTCTGCTCTGTACAAGTTTATACCTTTTAGTATGCTCCAAGATGTACTTTTGCAGCTATACATATACCACCCCTGGAAATTCTTTCCCTGCTACCTCCTCAGTAATGTCGCATGCTTAAAGTTATACTGCTGTCTACTATTTCTTACTGCTTTTACCTTCTCAAAAACAGTTTTAAAAAAATTAAAAAACCTACTGTCAGGTTATGCTGGGTTACATTACATGTATACAAAACAAATACACGCTGGGGGATACTGGCTTTTTGGTTACAGAAAATCTTTCAACAGTTTGCAGCAATTTAGCAAGATATACATTGTAACACACTTTATCACTTCAGTCACTGTATGTTTAATAATTTTTGTTCAAGACAGGCATAAAAAGTAATTTTTGATTCTTTTGTTCCCATGTTAGTTTTTCCCAGTTACATTTCCTGTCACCCAGAACAAACATGTTTCACAGGTTTTCTCCTTGTTATTTTCAAAGAACATTACACTACATATTCCATGCTCCCCCTTTTGTCTTCCCTCGCTACGCTTCACCGTGCCCAATGGCAATTCCTGCAAAAAACTGATCATCTTGCAGTGATTAGGACGGGATTTTCATGAAGTTAAATTTGGGGTTTTCAGCTAAACCGGAAGAAGCATTGACTCTCAGGAGAAATTGAAACAGTTTCTAGCTCTGGATTCACAGAGAAAATAAGAACTTAGCACGCTAAAAATGTACTAATCCTGACTTTAGCCATCAGCTCATTACAGTATTGGCACATATTCCTATCACAAAGAATCTGCATTGGGGAAATCTCAGAGGAAATTATGCACGCTCCTGGTTGCAAACAGTAGCTTTACTTGTTTGCACTGGCAATTTCCACCACAACAACTACACCAAATTAAAGCAAAACACAATATTGATGTAACCCAATATGATAACATCCAGAATTTCCAGACCCCTTGGTGCATTCCTATGTGAAATTACCAAATCTGTGGTTGTGAAAATGTACTTCATTGGCACATCAGCACTAACTCCGATTGTCCATTGGAAAGAGGATGGTGAGCTTCACATCTTCTCATGTCACATCCCATTGCAGGGACAGGACAGTGGTGTGGAGAAGTTTGAGAGGAACCTTTATACTGTGCAGCAAAAGTATGGAGTTTGAAAGTGCTGGGAGAGGTGGGAGAGAAAGTATGGGAAGTCCAAAGACAGGGACTAATGGAAAAATGAAAGTCCTCTCAACCCTCCCCCTTTCCTATCTGGAAAAGCCACACCTGCTTTTCCAGCTGCACATAATTTGTGGCAGTAAATACAAAGTCTGGGCACAGATGTACTCTAAGAAACTAAGTGGAAGTTTTGCTCCTCATTTTGTTCTGGCAGCAATAGGCCTAGAAGATGCCAGATGCTAGAAGAAGCTAGATGCATCTTCTACTTTAAGACTGCGGCTTTTTAGTATTAAATGCTACAGAGACAGGTAAGTTGAGCTCAGCATTTCAGCATCATTAAATCTGTCTGGGGAAAATACCATTCTGAAAAATATGAAGCTTTCATCCTCATTTTTGCCAGACTAAAAAAAAAAAAAAGTTTTTAAAGCAAACAAACAGCTGATATTTCTGCTTCTTTTAAGTACATGTGTTTGACTCTGTGGCCTTCCCACTCCTTTGTGGACAAGGCTTGGCCACACTGGGAAAAGGGAAGAGAAGATTGATGGGACAACTGGCTAGACTCTTCCATAATATTGTCCCACAAAACCAGGAGTGGGCAAAGAGCTAATCCATCTACATTTTTATGTTGCCTGGGCTTTCTCGTCATATCAGTCATGATGTTAATGCACTTAAGCCTGGAGACTGACAAGCTAAAAGAGCATAAGGGCAGTGTGTCAGCACAAAAACTTTCTGTGCACACCTCTATGTGACTATAGACCTCAGCTGGTTTTGCAATCTAAATCCCCTGCCTTTTTGAGGAAGAAAACAAGAAAGGGAGATCAGCAGAACAAAGAAAAGTAACTTCTCCCCAAGTGGAAACTTTCTTACACATTTCAACAACTAGAGCTTGCCTTTTTCTGTCAATAACCTCAGCGCTAGGAATGTTGTCCATGTTGATGCAGTGTTAAATCTGCATTTTTTTAATCCTATTAACAAATAATGCCTCTATAGAACCCTGAAGATTTAAAAACAAATTATTTATTTTATCGTGATATTGCCTATCATTGATAAATAGCAGCGTGAACATTTGACTTCGACAAAATACACTTAGTGAAACTTCACAATATGCTCATTGGTCCAGAATAAATAATAATATTGAATTTAACATACTTTTCTATTTACTGGAGGTAAATTAGTATTGTAAGACATGTATACGTGCATGATCTTTCACAAGTAAAACTTTTAACACTAGAGTATATTCTTTTTATACATCTATATCACATTATAGTACTTTTATACTGTAACGGGTTATTTTTTCATAATATATTTTTAAAAAATCCCAGCCCTATATAAATAAGATTTAATTTTTTAAAAAATCATGCCCTTTTATACATAATACTTTCTACGGCATGGTAAAAGTTCTTATTTTTTCAGTTACTTTTTATGTGAGGAAACATTAATTCTAATTACAGCACATGGAAAATATTACTACAGAATCGGCTGCAAAGCCTGAGAAACCTAGCTCAGGATTATTTTCTCTCACTGGGAAGTACTTCAACATATAAGCTGTTGCTTTTCACATTAGAAGATAAACAAATAAGCAAGGAAATAAAGCAATTTTTTATGATAGACAATTAGGGGGCAATTTTCTAAAGCATGAATGGGAGGCACTCATAGAAATCCCATTAACGAAATATCGAGGCTGTGGGTATGCATCCATTCACACTGCTTTTGAAAATACACCCCAGGATGAATAATTTTCATATGTACAGTAAGTTCACAGCTGATGCTTTATTGTCCGCTGAGCCATCATTGTCCTCAGCTGGGAAATCAGCTATGCACATGTTTTCCCATCAAGAAATAAGGCAGTGTTTTTATTTACTAATACGCAAAGCCAGAAAACTTTGAAAGGAATTTTAATGACATTTGCAAATTACTAGTCTAAAACTCACCTAGCAGCAAAGAATACAGAGAAAGTAATAGAGAAACTGCTGTTCATGTCATTTTCACAGCTTCTTACATATTCATGTTCCAAAAGGATTTCTTTCACAGAAGCTCATGCTCATCTAACCAGACACTTTGTAAGTAAAAATGCATGAAATTTAAACCAGTTTTTCATATGGACTTTTTTTTTATGGCTGAGTGTTTTAGCAAACCAGCAATGGTAGACACCTATAAATGTATAATGTGATGGATTAGATTGTAATGCAGTCTGGATGCATATGGAGGTGGTGTTTGCCCTTCAGTGCAAATCCATTCTAATGTCAAAAGGAATCCGTTGGAATTAATAGTGCATTTTCCAGGCAATAAGTAAAACATTACAGTAGTTTTTCCTTTGAAAAAGAATCTAATCTTGCTCCTAATTATAACAATTATGACAAAGTATAAAACTACTTTTAATAAGGAAATAGTAAGAAAATCGAAATACCGGTGCCTTGGTTAGGTTTGGATTCCTGGTTTGAACCTGGTTTTAAAATAGGAATTTTAAAGAATTTGTTAAGGAAGCTTGGCTCTCTTCATGGTTTGTCAAAGCACATTGTAAAACCAGCAACAAACTTACACCTTACACAGACGTGCATGAATTTGGGGCACGTCAACCTGAGGAACTTGGGAAAGTTAAACCAAAATAGCTGAAAGGTGTGAATGTAAAGCATGTTATGTAAAGTACTTTACAGTTCTGTGTGAATATGCTCACTGAAAACCAAAATGCTTTTGTAGCTTTTCAGCAATAAGGCCACTTTGTTTCTCAGCAGGGCTCAAAGGCACTTTAAACTGAGGTCTGCATTCACATGCTTAGGCAACTCAGTTAAGCTTTTCCAAGAATCTTCTGGTAAGTGTATCCCTAGTTTAAACACTACAGTAGAAATTATTATTTAACAGAAAAAAAACCCCCACAATTGGTTTCACTTCTGTCCTACTTCTGTAGGAGCTGATATAAAATGCCCTTTCCTTTTCCCAGATATCACTGTCAACATGATTTTACTTACACTGCTTGATTTAAATTAAAATTGGTATTTTGTTGTAATATTGCTTAACTAAAGGGTTATGGTTTTTATTTTTGTGAATAAATCCTCCTCTCCTGACAGCATGAAGGATCTTTTCAGCAGCCCTCAGTGCTAAAATAGCAAATACATACAAATGTCTCTACTTACCTTTCTTCCTAGGACCACCCACATATTTATGAGGATTTCCAGTGATTTACATCACTGGGAAAATACTCTGGGCAATAATTTCTCTGCCAGGATGTGCTGGGGAAAAGAATGCACATGAGTTCCACAGTGATGTGCAAGAGAGTGATGTCCCCTTGTGATGTCTCCACTGAAAAACAGTGCACAAGGAAGTCTCATAAACGACTTAGTATCACTGGCCCCAAACATTCTGCAAATAAAAGTTCCTGCTTTGTCTCAAATTCCCCCAAATGGTTAAGAAGAAAGACATTTTAAAACATAAAAACCCTCTAGTTTTTCAGCATTCTGGTTTTAGTTTCAAAGTTTTTCCATGATGGTAAATATCTTGCTTCAAAAGCAAGAAGAGAATGAATAGTTTCATTCTACAAATGGCTTATATTTAAATTCTTTGTGGCTACAGGTTTCAGAACAATAAAATTTAAAAAATACCCTCAGCAGGTATTTGGATTAGAGAAAAAGCTGTAAATGCACATCCAGCTCCCTTAAACTTGAAAAACTAATTTTCTCCCAAATTAATTTACAATAATCTTATATTACCTCTCCAGTATTATGTCCAAAATTTTCAGATGAAAAAAAGTTACCCATATTTCTAGTACATGCAGTTCCTGTCAGCATATTAATTGGCCATTGTTTTTATTTGAATCAAGCTTGTCCCAAAATCTTGTATCATCATATTTTGATATTCACGTAACATTTGAAAAGTCACAAAATTTCATTTTTTCACAAGGGTTATTCTGGGATATGGAGAGAACTATCCATTACTGTAAAGTCACAGAAGGACAAGAATGGTAATATAATGGTAAGAATGCAATCTACTTATTCAGGTTGCATAGAATGAATGGCAATGAATAGTTTAAATCCTTTTTTACTAACTTTTCAACGTTAAAAAAAAAAGATCTCTCTCCAGCATTTCAGTAGTTATTGAAAATCTTTTTTTTTTCCAACACAAACCCCTTCAAAATATAAGTTATATTCAAGCTGCCTGTCAAGTATTACTTACTGTGAGTGCCAACAAGATATTTTCCTCTCTTCTCTAATTGGGTAACACAGCTAATTACTGTTGTCTGTGGAATCATGTTTGATAGGCAGCTTGAATGTAAACAGAAACCATAATTTCAGATGATATTGTATAAATATTTGGAGTAGGGATGTGCAAGCAGTGCAACTTCAACCAAGGGAAATGTATATGTTAGATAATAAAAGTTACCTATGTTTCATGGCTATCTAATCTTTGATAACAATTCTTTAAAAATATATGGATTCCTGCCAAATGCCCACAATACTTTCCAAAAATGCTTTTGGCAAAGTATTCATCAGAACAATCGGAAATGTATTGGAAATTACACAAAAAACATGAGAACCGCATGTCAGAGTAACCACAAGTTTTTGGATACACTTTAAAGCACTTCTAGATTAAGTCTATAAAAAGTTAAGGAAACAGAGATGTAATCCATAGTACAAAAGCATAAGAATGAGAAGATGCTAAAACTAAGTTTGAGTATGTCTCTTAAAATACTGTATACAAATTAACTTCAGAAGTACTAGGATTATTCATAGAAGGGACCTGTGTTAGGTTATGAACATTATCAAGATGCCAGATTTCATAGTTGTACTCCAGAATTGTCTCTCCAAGTTTCCTTCATCTCTCTATCCTTTTTGATCTTAAAAAAGAAAGAAAAGAATTGTGTTACACATAAATACCCAGGCCAAAAGACAAGATACTTGGGACTGGAGAGGGAGGAGGAGATTGAATCCTGATTTTTTTTTTTTCAAAAAAAATTTTATCCAGGACATGAAAAACAGAACAATGCAAAAGCCAATAGACGGGGTCAATATCTGCCTGAAAAATTTATTTGGCAAATTGATGTCCTTACCTACTTCACCTTTTCTTTGTCTAGTGCTTTACCGAGTTAGCTTAACCACTGCTCTTCAGATTCCCAGACCTTTATTTGAATGCTTATATTTCATTTAAGGAAGACATTTGGTGAATGTTCAGAATTACAGTTGACTCATAGTAAGTCCTGCTGGACAATTCTAACTGCTTCAACCTGTAACCAAGAACCTGTTAAAATGCTGAGTTCTTTTTGAGAAGAAATTTGGAAACTCTCCTAATTCTGAATTTTTTATATGATCAGTTGCTTCCACCAAAAGTATGCACTAAAAGATCTTTTTAAAGTTTACTCTCAGGCTTTTGTGTTCATGAAACTGACTTCTCTAAGTTGCATATTTGAAGAGAAAAACACATATACCATTTAAATAAGATAAAAAAAAGAATCTTTCTATCTTACAAAATGTTTCAAAAAACACAAAATGAGATATAATCACAATTCCAAAGGAAGTCTTGATTTTGTTGAAGTTGTATTTTTCTAACAGAAAAACATAATTGTAAAATGCTCTGTTTAGTCCAACAGACATGGAAATTGCAGTTTTGAGTTGTAATTGCCAATCAGAGGGCTGAGCAGTGATATTTTTGTTAAAATTTGTTCATTGAAGCTAATTCTAAAGGTTCTGCCTGATTGTTATGAAGAATTATTTTTCCAGAGCCAAGACATTCTGTACCTTGTACTCTGCTATACATAGGGACAACCATGTTCTAGAATATCACGTATTGTCTCTTGAAAGACATCATTTGGAAACAGTGGCATCTGGCAATAAATGATGCAAAACATTACTTTATGTGGCAATTCAGGCATTGAATGCTGTTGTATTGCTTTGAATGGGAATTGCACTACTGAGTGAAATTTTTGAGAAGCTGAGATACTGCAGAATATTGCATGATTTATCCCTTGTGCCTTCTTCCCTTTGAGCTTGGCTGAATAGTTCTACTATCTGAACTGAAGTCCTTGATTTATTCACAAAGTAGGAAGCTTTCACATTGAATTATTCTCTCTGGCCTGTAATGCTTGCTTGCGATTCGGCATAATTTGTACCACAAAAAACCCACCACTGTGGTTGTCTTATGTGTAAATGATCAGTTGCCTTTGTAATAGATCTTTTTGTATATGTAAAATTGCAGGAGCATATATAGTTTTGATAGCTGTACATTAAAATTAAACATTTTTCACATATTGCATGTGCAGTTACATAATGTTTATTTCTGAAAACACAAACCTTGACTTTACTGTGCTTCAATACAGTCTCATCACACCATCTTTTTTTAAAGTTTGTATCATGTACTATTGGTTTTGTATAATTATTTTCCTATGGATAGGTTTACCTCCTGATTTTGTAAATTTAAGGCACTGTGTGGCTTTAAGTTTTTTATCTCAATGCATATTTTTGATGCAGTAGTCTAGATGGCATTGCTGAGAATTGAATTAAAATGTGAATATATGGAAAAAAACAAACTGCTTTATTAAAGGCCAACAATTACATTATATAATGACTCAGCCAAGCAACAGAAGTTAATGTGATATATCTGCTAAGAAGTGAATCTGCTTTCATGACTGGAGGCAGATAGCTCAGCAGGAGCTGAGCACATGGGAATAGCTTGCTCGCAACAGTCGGCAGCAGCTGGTACACTGCATCTAAGGAGATTGCAGAGGGTATTCCTACCACAATGTGCAGAACAGAACCATGACCACCTAATCTGCAAAAATACCTCCTAAGCATAGACTCACAGGGAGATCTCAGACCTAAAAAGCACTACCCTTATTTACAAGGACTTTTCTCTGTAAAAATCTTAAGCATATCACAGGGTTCACAGTCCTGCCCTGCTCTGAAAAAGGGCCAAATCCCTCTTCCATTCCCAAATAAGATGTTTGTCCAATTGCCAGCAGCATGTCTGGTCAGAGATTTGGATACTTCTGTATGCCAACTAGTTGTTTAAAAAATGCAGCACCAAAAAGGAAATTAAATTCCAGCTTTTCACACTATTATAGTCACTGACCTTTAGGACAACAGCTACAGGCCATCTTCTGCCATCTTTGCAAAAAAGTTTCTTACTGCTTTTATTAAGCATTAGAAAGAATTAAAAAATGCAAGATATATATCTTAATGTATTGATATTTGAAAAAAACTTTGCTATATCACTAATAAAATCTTAACACATAATTTGTACTCTAGATATGGTTCATATTATGATATGACTTGGTCTCTGATCCAATTGTAGTTGATACTCATATCAGCAACAGATATATCATCAATATGAATGTTCTACTTCCTTCCACAAACCTGTTCTTATCCATACAGCATCTCAGAACTTTTTTTTACACAAATAGTAATACAGATTCTACTGGAGCTGACTTTCTTTGTGATATAGCAAAGGCCATTTGGAGGGGCTAAGTGACATCGTATTACTCAGTGTAATAAATATCAACTGCAAGGTGAGCTGACTGGTACTAACACTACAATAAATAAAAGGCAGAAAATTTAGTGAACCTTGCAGTGTATGAAAGGGGAAATCTTTAGAATGCAAAGTTAGACCTTGTTACCTGGCAAGACGACTCAGGGCTGATGAATGCATACAAGTTTTACAACTATGGGAGTAGGCCAGTTAGTTGTATGCTTACAAATTTATTAGCAGATAAACATTAATCTTCAACAATTCTGTCTATTAAAAGTAGAAGTGGAGAAATTAAATACCATATTGCTGACATCTGTGATGTTTAAAATCTTCTACAGAACAGAAATTAAAGGTTTAGTTAGTCTCAAACACTTTAACTTACGTTCTTTTACATCTGCTACTGCTTCTTATTTTATCAAAGGAATTGGATTTTCTTTGTGGAGTATTTAACCCATGATAAAAGTAAAGAATGCTTTTGGAAACCATTTTTGAGTTCTCATCTAGCAAGCCTCCTAGATCAGATGGCTTCTGAACAAATCTCTGTATACAAGATACCAGCACTATGATTTCTGACTCCCTCCATTACAAAAAGGCTAACAATTTATTTAAAGACTTTATGCTTTGGAAATATCAATACTTTAATTAGAAACCATCAAGTCAACCAATGCAAATGTTTAGTTTATATGTATATTCTCTATTTGCAAAGTCAGCCACAAAACTAGTATTTCAAGCCTCTTTTTTTCTGCATGTAATAGTAAATCAAACATGAGTTCTGAACAGTGGAACAACCCTTAGACAAATAGTTAAATAAAATGAAGGTCATATAATATTCTAGGAAATAATTCAACAAGACATTCAAGAAAATAATTTACTTCCAAACATAAGCTAAGAGTTGGGTTGCTGGCTGGCTGACCTAGCGTATAATTTGGTAAGCATATTTGCAAATATCAGTCTGAAATACAATTCATTTCATTGTATTTGCTCACAACTCACTTTTTCATTTGATCATTCTATTAGGAAACTAACTTACTGCAATAGTCACAGAAGTTAAAGGAAGACAAAATCTTTGGTCTGTTATTATCTAAATAGGACTTGTTTTGCAGCATTGTTTCATCTTGCAGACAGAAGCCTAATGTCCAATGATTCAAGGTGGAAGTGCAAACTGGAAATAAAAGGCAATTTTTGATGGCGAGGACAATTAACTATTGCAACATTTTTCCAAGGGATACAATAAATATTTGTTTACATTTAAATGTAAACTAATAATGTTTAAAGACAATCACTCATTGTCTTTAAATCAAAATGGTTGAGTTTCCAAAAGATATTCTGTTATGCCTCTGTAGGTTATTGTTTGCTACAGGAAAACTGGATTAAATATCTGATCTCTTTTGTGCAAGAAGTCAGACAACATGATAATAATGGCACCTTCAAAATGCATTAGTGTATTCATTTAGCTTTCTAAAGTTTGAACTAATGTTAACAGGGCTTTTTAAATTTCATTTCTGTTTTGTAGTGTATTCTGGTCTAAAAATGAATGTCCTGTTTGTGACATTGATAGAGGCAGCATTCAAACACGATCATTTACTTTCCTATAATCACTCAGAGACCAAACAGGGAGCGGTTTCCACCTTCTGCCTTGTTGCTGTATCAGCCACAGGTAATTTGTAAATAACAGTAACTGGCTATGCTAAAGTTTGTCCTTGTGACAAAAAAAAGACAGCTGAGGAAAGGAGGCGTCGGGGGTGGTGGTGGGGTGGTGGTGCGTGAATTCTGCACACTCAATGGCAGTTTGGGGATCTGTCTGTGTCAAATTATTATTTCCATCTTGTCTTGTGATTGTAACCTTCATTGCGAATTACAGCGTTCATTCTGTAGCAGCATCTTGACACCTGGTGAGAGAACCATAATAATCTATGACAGAACAATCAACAGCTTTCAGTGCTGAGTGGCTCTTCCTTACTAGAGCAATGATATTCAAATTGGTAGAGCCATTAACTATGAATAACTATGGAGGCAATGAGGGGGACAACAACCGCAAAGATTTAGAATGGAAATCTGGACCTTTTCCTGCCCACTTCCAACTCTTAGCACATAATCCAGGTGGGAAGAAAGCACATATTAAAAAAAAAAAAAATACTTCTCTGAGCAAGGCAGGCCAACTAGTAGCAGAGGCAGTAAGATCAGGCAAAACACCACCGGGGATTTGCTTGATCTAACTCAGATGTAGAGCAGTCTTAGGACCCCCAAGTGTAGCAATATCTAGTCCTAGACCACCAGTGAAGAAAACAGTATTCTTCATACAGCCAATGTTCCTGCAAATATCCCTATTAAAGAAGATAAGGAGAGGTGTTGAGGAAATGTTTCTTTTTCTGCCGATTCATTAATTTTGCTGCTTCAATGACAGCAATAAGGTTTTTTTGTCCCTTATAATTGTCACAGGGAAGCAACTCACTTACTGAGTGTGTTCATCAGAACACATTACAGCTCAATGCTGGGGAGAAGGGAAGTTTCAAAATTAAAAATTGCCAGCCACTGTATAACATTCTCTCTTCTGCCTGTTGACGTAACTGGAAAACCCCATCCTAATTATGACTGGAGCTTTATATAGTCAAATATATATTTGCTCGAAGTATCTCACTTGTACATTTCTGGACTACCCATTCTTTCTAAAAAATACTATTACATATGTAAGACAGCTCATCTAAAGAAACAAGCAGTATATTGTACAGTCAAAGCTAATTTTATTTTGAGTCAAGTCACCTATGCCATTTGTTTATTAACTCTGTCAATTACATATATTAATTGGGAATTTAGTGTGTGATGTACAGCAAAATGGTTGAAATGATCCTTTTTGAATACTGAATACGTAACTCATAAACAGATGGTGACTGTTAAAACCATATATAAATAAAATGTAAAATAACCTATTAATTAGAAAACATTCTCATATAAATTCCTTTGCCAATATGCCAGCAAAGTTGCCATCTATAGGCTTGTTTAAAATGAGTTTTCTTGTAAATGTGATTTATAATTGTGCAGCACTAAGAATTACTTCTGACTTTCTCCATTCTCGGTTGAAGAAACTGCAGTAAAGTCATCAAAGTCCATGAAAACATCTTCTTCTTAGATGTATTAGGAAAAATCATTATGTAGGGTCTGTGCAGGTAGATGCTATGAAAAAGCAAATTGCATAGGTTGCATAATTGTTGCGTAATTGCATGGGTTCTGAAGCAGCACTTTCTGTAAAACAGGATAGACTACAATATAGCAGGACTAGAAGCAAATGCAAAATTAGACCACTTAGATTGAGAAAATATATTTTATTTTTCACAAGGAAAATATATGACAGAAGTACTGGTGTGATCGGAATACAACACTCTCTACGCTAAGGCAGACTGTCTTTCAATGATGTTATGCAATCACTGGTTTTCAACTTCTGCACTAAATCTCTTCCTGATGCACCACCAGTGAAATCAGCAGTTTTGCCAGGGATATACTGAGCTCATTGCCTTTGAAAACTGTGTTTTGACATTTTAGAACCTCATTTACAAATTAGTATGTCTTTCTCAAGTTTCTTAGCAATACTTCCACTGAGAACTAAATATGCACAGAGGGCTTTTTTTCTGGCTAAATAACCAGAAGAAAAGGAAACTTTCCTCCTTGGATCAACAGTCCCTACTGAGGAATCCATCCATTCAACTGGCTTGATCAATTAGCCATTACAGACTTAACCATTTCCTTTTTAAAAAATGACAAACTCTTTAATTCTACAAATCCACTGGACAAGTATACCCAAGAATATCAATGTATAAAAATATATGAGAAGCAAGAAGACCATTTTAGAATCATATTCTTCCAGCCTAGTCAGTGCCTGCCTGTATTTTTTCTATTAAAAGCAAGATGACAACAATGGAAAGTGGATGGTGGCTGGTGGTTTGTTCTGAAAATTAACCATTATCTTACATTTATGACGTCACAAAAACCCTTTAGTATAAAAAGATGGACTAAACTATTTCTGAACAGTTCCTGAATTATTGGACATCTGATCAGTTCAGTATAGTAAGGGGCATGACTTGCATTTTTGGGTATCAGGTCTACAGTTCAGTCCACATATCACAAAATATTTATTTCTGCCTTTATTCCTTCTTTTTAACATATACCTATGAAAGCATACCAGTCGCATCAAACCATATCTGATGTGGGAAAAAGTCTCTCACAATTAATACTGTAGTACAGATCAGTGGCCATATCCTGACTGTGTCAACCTTTTCTGTACAAACCTACAGCACATTGCATCAAGGGCATCACCACCCTCATGAATTTACAAGCTCTTCTCACTGGAACCCAACGTGTCTGGTGAGGGGAACAGGGTCATCTCCCTTTCAGATTTCTGAAAGAGCTGTACGTGAAATTACAAGTCTGATACTTCTAGAAAAAAACTAGCAAGGGTGATACCATTTCATGGGAAATGAGGAAGACTTTATGAAAGATTTTGAAGGAAAAGCTAAAAATTGAGAAATAAAGTATAAGTAGGTTAAAAAGCAACATGGGTTTACCAAAGCTATATTCTGACAGGATAACCTAAAAAGGTAACCTACCTGATAGACAAAGGAAATGAGGTAGAACTCCTCTTCATTAAAACATATCATATGATCCTACATTGCAAGATATTTGTCAAATTGAAGAAGGGACAAAGATTATCAACGAAATGGAAAGCCTGTCTTATGAGAGCAGTCTTCTGAGCATGGCCTTTGAGGCTGAGAGGAAATATGACTGCTGTCTACAAATATATCAGGGTGTACATGCCAACGAGGGAAAAGAACCATTTAAAGATAAAAGGCATTTAAAGAACAAGTGCTGATGCCAAAATCCATTTAGACTAGAAAACAGAATAGTTTCCAGCTGTCAGAACAGTGAAGTTCTGGGACCATCTTCCAATGGGAGAACATAGGAGAGTAACTTACCAGGAAGTTTATTACGTTTCT
The DNA here is from genome assembly GCF_030936135.1 of Gavia stellata. Classification (NCBI taxonomy): domain Eukaryota; kingdom Metazoa; phylum Chordata; class Aves; order Gaviiformes; family Gaviidae; genus Gavia; species Gavia stellata. The sequence continues at coordinate 34,697,782 of NC_082600.1, forward strand.
GAAGAGAGACAGATAATGCAGTCCCTGCAGCAGCAAAGGGTTCCACATAGTGACTTAGGAGGTTTCTAGTTTTACTTTCGGAACAAAAATGGAAAGAGGAAGAAAACCTGCTAAATCTGGGAGCCACGCTTTTAAATCTCTTAAATATTTTTTAATTATAATTGGAATCATTCCTTCACACATACATACTTCAGCAACTTTTCTAGATACTTCTAGTTAGAATTCAAGGTGGTTCTTCCTAGCCATTTTTCCCCCTGCAAAAGATACAATATAAAATCTGAAAGAACTTACATTTAACTGAAAAAAAATCTCTCTTTCCCCTAGTAACAACACTTGTATGAATAGGAAAAAAGAACTTCAGTTGTTGGAAGCTGTGGTGAATGCAGGACTTTGCTGCCATGATGGTTTCTGTTCACTGAGGCCTCATCCTTGGCAGTGAAAAATCTCATTTCATGAACTTTTTTCAGATTCCAGAAATGAGCTGTGAGCTAATCCACCACCCAGCAGACTTTGTAAGACGTTAAATATAACCTATTTGTGTTGCTTGGCATTTATCTTTAGCTGACTTGCTTCTTACTCTATAAAGGCAGAAAATTTTGAACAAAGTTAACCAGTAGGTCATTGCTAAAAGTGCTATTGTTTCGTGTTAGAGCATGAGTAAAAGTCAAATGTTATGGACAGTACATTTCCTGAGCTGTTGAATACTGTCACTGAGGGACTTGTGGAGGCTGCCAGTACTAGCAGTTGATGTCATGTGCGGATAGTAAGATACTCAATGTTGCATCCCCTTCCTGCTGGAATTTGCAATGGATGGGTATGATAGTTAAACAATGTCAACAGAATTTCAGCTGGAAGGATTTTTTGTGGTTTTACAATTGTGGCATTTTGGTATATGAAAGATATGCGGTGTGGGCTTCACTTGACACACTATCAATACTATTATTATTATTCGTACTATACTTTTGCCTTAAGCCTTGCCCCCTGGCCCGAATAAGAACCCATTACAATAGGCACTGTGCAAACATATAACTTAATGGACCTCAAACAAAGGGGAGTCAGCTGAATAAAGGAAAACAAAAAACAAAACAAAATGAAAGATGACTTTTAAAATGCCCTTATTGGTTCATTGTTCTTCCTCCTAGTGATTAGCTTTTCCATAGACCTTAGAAATTTCATTGCCTGTGCTAGTTTTAAAAATTTGCTCCAGGAATCTTAATACTCTGGGGAAATCTTCCATTTGAATGCTATTCTACTACTGTTTGAAAAAGGCTATTTTTAAGAGCAAGTCTTGTAATTTGCAATGCTTTCTTTCTCTCATGGCATCTATTCAAATAGTCTTCTCTCTAGTTACCATTTTCATCATCAATCTAGGTTTTCTACTTAGCTTCTGTTTGTCACCTAATAGCCAAGACAAGAGGGAAAATAATTTCTTGACTATGACAACAATAACAGACATGTAACATCTCAACCACAGTGAATTGCATAAGTAGCCAAATAATGCATCCCTATCCAAATAGTCCTAAATATTGCTAAAGGTTTGATTTAAACAGGTTCAAACCTATTTCTCCTGCTTTAGTGAAGTCTCTCTAAAACCAGCATTCCACATCCTGATAATTTTTGGTTTGAAAGAATGTATGTCTTTACGCAAATATCTTTCAAAAACTGCTTGACCAAAATGGCCTGCAAGCAGGTTTAGGATTCACTTCACACATTCTGAAGGTATAACATTCTGACATATTAGTTCAGTTGGGTTCTGAATGGTTCACCAGTCTTCATTTTCCAGCAACTCGATGTTTATGGCATGTGCTCAATTGTTTTAAGGCATGACTAAAAAGTGTAAAACTGGTCTATGAAATCACTAGCCCAGAAAAAATTCTCTGCTCTGTTGAATTCAATAAGCAGTATGTACATTCACTTTCTTTGTCTATTACTTTTTTTTTTACCTTTTGAGTGTTGCAGAATTGTAGGGTTGGAAGAAGTACTTATTCAGAAATACCAATTTTCTGTATGCAAACTTTATAGCAGAGAAAATACTAATTTTTATGTGAAAATGCGTATCTCTACAATAATTTCTGCTTTGCAAAGCAGACCACAAAATTGTACCTACATCCTCAAGACTACTGAGAGGGGGAGAAAGAAGGGGAAAACACACCCTATCTCTGTATTCAGCATCCTGCAGCAGGGAAAACAAAAACTGAACAGAGCACTGTAATTTGGAGTTTTGAGGACAAAAAGACATTAGAAGTCCATTTCCCTACAATAGCACATACAAAAATATCTTTTCTTCATGGACTTCTTCAATTTGTACATCATGAAAGCATATTGAAATAAATCAATAAATTAAGCAAGCTTTTTCAAATAATCTGTTTTTCTTAATGATGAGAGAGGTACAAACTTTAAGAAAACAGGCAGAAGTTTATGGCCGTTTTAAACTAATTGTATTGACTGTATCCTGTTGAATTGATTAATTGTATCCATTAGAATTCTCTTGTCTAGCATTCTGTCTTCACTTAAATTTTCTGTAGTGGCAGTGGGTTTGGTTTCCCTGACCATTTAGATAACTTTTAAAGTGAGATCAAGTGAGATATTTCAAATTCCTTTTTTGATCTCAGCTCTACCCGGTTGTGAGGAAGACATAATAATTAAAAAAAAAAGAGAAGTTGTACGAGTTGTGGGCTTTTTCTAAAAAAGCAGCCTTTCAGTTGTATTAAAAGTGTCAAAACTGACTAAATGGAAAAACAGGTTCTCTTCCTCATGATAGGTTAAAAACAAATTGAAGGCAACTGCATTCTCAGTACAGGTAGACAGTATGATGTCTGGTTTTACACAGCTCTGCTAAGCAAGTATGTATGCATCACTCGAAATGGTGTCTAATATTCCACAGATGGCAATTACTTTCAGAGGAATAGCTAGGGACTTAATTAAAAGGCTGAGACTTAGCAAACGAAAATGCTGGAGAAGCACATGAAAAATCTGTACATTATGCGAGGGACTCTATAGAATATTTAGGAAGCTTAAAGTGTCTCTTTAAATTTTCCCTTCATTTCTTCATAAAAGGTTTACTGTAAAATAATGGTTAGGTATCCTATGTTTAAAATTATATTTTTGCTAACTGAACCTGCTACACAACAAAGGAAAATATATTTGACTGCACGATATTGATTTTACATGAAAGCACATCAGTTAGTGAAATGCAAAAACCAATAAAGTATCACCCCTGGCTGGGATAGATATCTCTAGACACATTTTATTTTTACATTTAAACCAATTATTGGGCTTGTTGCATTTAAAAATGGCCACCATATATCCTTACAAGGACTTTTTTATTCAATCAAATCAATTGCATTGATCTCCATATTCCATATTAAACACCAATCTTAAATTAAAGCTGACACATTTTGAAGGCCACAGAACAAGTTTCTAAGCAGAAATAAATTCTACAAGGCTTTCTTTTTGCGTTTTTATGCCCAAACCTGAATACAAATATTGATTACATTTTAACCCACAATTTATAAGCTATTTCAATGCTTATTTCTTCCTAAGATTTGTTCAATAATAATACAAACTTATAGAAACAGAATGCTCCCTGGATTTCCTTCTGTTGCACTGGTTTTCATGGATAATGGAATGACAGAACGAAAATAGATCATTTTGATGAAGAATCTATGACTAATCTACTACTTTTCCAAACATAGATATAGGGACAAGATTTGTTTCCTTTGTGCAAATTATTGAAAAAAGCTTACATCTACCATGAGCCTGACTGTTGGTTTCATTCCCAAGTGGTGTCTACAAAGAGAGGCAGCAAGACTGTAAACTCAGAGCGGCCATTCACATGGACAAAGCTATTATGTGTGCAAGCGTAGGATTGATGCTAAGGATTGTCTTGGTAAAAGTCATCGTCCACTGAAGACAGTGGGAAAGCTCCAATTTTGTACAAAGATGCCAGCGTCTATTTATCCAGCTGCCTTTACCCCTTACTACATCACCTCTCCATGCCTAGTAGAAAAACAACTGCGCTGCTTGGAAGAGACTTCTCGCTTCTTTCTGGCTCATCAGTTTCCCAGCTTTTATAGCTCTGTTGACATTGTTGGTACTTTGTAACTTCTCTCGCCCAGTAGTTTTCAATTAGCTTTAGATGCATTATTCGACTCTCTGAAGCTTTCCAGAGTTTACACAGAGTTTGCATAAAAGTGAAATGGAAGAATCCAGACTTTAAAAATATTATCAAACACCCAAAGTGCTCACCATCCTGTTAACACTCCTCCATCTCTTCATATTGCTATGCACATACCTTGCAGTCAAATGTACAGCGTAAGAACCAAGGAGGGAATTTGTCAAATACTCCAAATAGCTGCACATCACTACAGATTATGACTGCTTGGATTTAGGGAACATTTTTTTGGCTGAGGAAACATTCCAATGGGATAGATTAATCTATGTAAACCACACAGCTCAGCTGAAACTGCTGTTCAGCATTCTAAATTGCCACCTTCGTCTTCTTTCAGCACAAAAATGTGCATTTCTTCCTATAATAAAGATATTTTATAATAGCAATAAGGCAACTCCAGGGTGTGTGGTTATCATGAGATAATCATACCCTGGAGGGATTGCAGATACTTGGCTGTGCCTCATAACACCCCATGTGTGTGTTTATCTCATGATAGCCCTACTCTCTTTTGTATCTTATTGCCTAATTATCCTCTGCTAATGCAAAATACTAATTTTTTGTCTGAAACAATATGTGCAAGAATGCATTGCTAACAATCACTGGAGGACATTGACAAACAATGCTGTCACTACTTTGTACTCTCTTCCAGTCAGGAATTTACATAAAGAACCAACTTTGGATATTTTTTCTAAACCAGTTCAAATCCTTTTAGGCAACACCAACTAAAATATTGGAAGCAGGCCAAGTAAATAGCTATAAAAATTCCATGTATATTCCTACAGTGATTTATATGGTTTTAATTACATAAAACACCAAAGTTCTTTCTTCTGTATTTACATCTCTCTACATTTCTAATTCTAATACACAGAATGTAGTTTGCTGATTGTTGCTTATGGACCCTGAAGTACTCCACTTATATCCCAGGACCACCCATTTGATATTTATTTGAGGATATCAATTTTTCTGTTGATGTGCATATGGGAAGTAATAGCTACATTTGAGATAACATTAGGAGATAATTCAGAGAGAGTAAAGACTCTGGCCCTCACTTAAGCTAATGGAACTTTTGTTCATTGCATCATGCAGCAAACACAAGTTGTAACACCTGTGTTCCACTGATGTTGAAATTTGAGATACGAAACACTTACAAATAATATTCAACTGAGGACTTATTGGACAAATGTCATAAAAATCAAGACCAATCACAATCCATTGAAAATAAACAAACTAAAAATTAGTTTAAATTTTTAACTCATACACTTATTCTGCAATTTAGATTGTGAACATTATAAAACGTTGTAAAAGCTAACCTAGCACATGAAAATAGTATGTGCAAGAATTGCCTTTTCTTCTTTTAATAAAAACTGTATACATTGAAAATTGGTTGCTGGTCAAATGATAATCTGACCTATTAAGACGACATCAAACTGCATCAAGCATAGTGGAGAAAATGTTATCAAAATACATAAACTCTGGGATTAATTTATCATTAAGTTATAAAGATTTCATCATTCTACATTTATATTACTGAATGTTTATTATGCATATTTTAGTCACATATCAAAACACTGTATAAACTTTAACCAATTGAAAAGGGGCTTTTTCCATGGGTAGTATTAATGGAATAGAAAAAGAAACCTATGGACTATCCAGTAATGACAAGTAATTACAAGACAAATTTTTATGTAAACGAAAATAAGAGGAGAAGACAAACAGCAAATTATTTTTGAGATAAACACATTTAGTGCAATGCTAAACATACATGAAAAAAACCTAATCCTGGGAATTAAAAATGTAAGATTTTATATACCTATCTTATATATGCGTGTGTTTGTTTTGTATCTATGTATGTACACATAAACATTTGTTTTTATTTTGTATAAGGTATCATTCTTTTCCATACTACTTACATTGAACAAAATTCTACTTTTAATATTACCACCTGAGTAGATCTACAGGCTTTGGCCCCTTATTTCCTTTGTTGTGAGCTACAGTTAATGACATCAAGATTTTTCCTCTTAGAATATCTATTTATGCATGCCGTTTCTATGTAAAATGCTTTCGTGTTCCCTGTCCTCCCACTCAACCAGCTCTTCTGAAAAGCACGCATGTTTATCTCTCTTAACATTGCTTACAGATCTCATTTCTCAATCCTTTGATTATTTTAGATGGCCTTCTCTGAATTGCAGTTTCATGGTGCCAATGGAAGAGAATTGCCTTAATACAGTTCTCCTCAGAAGTTGCTAGCTCTGCTGCTGTCTTGCCTGTGGCATTCCTGGCAGCGCTTGACACTGTACATTCTTGGAAAAGGAATCAAGGGGCATATTCCCAATCAACATATACCAAAAGAATTTTGAAGCATGCCATCAGTACAGGATGATGCTGATATGCAAAACCCACACCAATCACAGCAGCTGCTGTTTTAGAACAAAGATCTGAGCTCATGATTTCTTTATCTTAATAGAAAAAGACCTATAAAATTGTGCAAGGCAGGAAGAGGCTCAGAGAGAAAGATACTTGTACTAAAAGTAGCAGCATTTTCCGCTACAGTGACCAAAATACACTTAGAACTTTACAGAAAAAATAAGAACAAATCTTTGAACTGATGAGAATGTGCTGCTGTGAAGATGTCCTTCATAAATGATAGCTAGAAAGAGCTTTGCAAGTAAAGTCCATCATGCTATTCCCATCTTAAATTCACTCCTTTTTTACTATTTATGCCACGAAAATTCACATCTTAGTCTTCAAATTGGACATCAACTTGCCAGCAGTAACAGAAATTACTCTGGATAGCCAGACAAAAAGCTTTGTGCAGCACAACATGGTAGGAACTCTATCTGAAATGTTCTTAATCAATTGGCAACTGAGAAGAATTGGACTTCAGTTACCACAGTCAGATTTTCATCTGTTGTGTCTGCACTTTTTCTTGAGAATTTTGCTAGCCTTTACCTTGAGCCACTCCTTATCGACAGACTATGGGACGGCTCTTCCTCCATAGAAACAACTTTCCTCCTGCTGGTATTAGCATTAGCTGTCAGATAACATTTAAATGTGACTAAATGAAAATAGCCCACCAAGTTCCAGAGAAAATATTTATCATGAAAAGTTTATCATGTGTATTATGAAAATAAATTTTGAATAAGAAATATTTCACTTCAAAGAACATTATAATGCACGTGCAGCTCTTCGGCAATTTTATTTCAACATCAACAAAGATCTAACATGACTATTCCTCCTCTAAGCTTTTTGGGGGAATATATGATGTAATAAAGTCACTTATAATAATTTGTAATGGAGAAGGCCTGTTTTGACACATGCCAATGTCTGGTCTTTTTTAATTCAGTAGAGTAATGGTTATATTAAGGGTAATGCTATATATTATTTCTCCTTATTGCTTTATGCTGAATTAAACCAAAGACTAAATAATCTTTCATACTAAAAGCTAAACCAGAGCATGTTGGAGTCTGGTTCCAGTCCTTCTCTCGTTTATGAGTTTTGCATTGAAAAGCTATTGAACTAAAACCAAAATAAAAAACCCCAAAATTATTATTAGGTAATAAGTATGGGTTTGCATTCCGTAAGTTCAGACAGCTAAAAAATCTTCTATTTCTTTGTTAAGTGCACCCTAACTATGAATATTTGAATGAAAACCACTGCAGTGTTTTATGCTGACCCCACTGCTGCTGATGTGCACAAAGGCCCCTGAGTCAGTTGAGCCGGCAGTCTGGCTAGTGTCATAAGTGAATTTAAGACAAGACTTTACCCAGGGTGCAGACAGAAACAGTTCCACTTTGAGCAAGAGGTGTTCTGGGTGACCTCCAGACATCCCATCTCATGCTTATTTCCATGACTCTGCAAGGAGAACTGCAGTCACTGTTAAGAATTTTCAGGTTACAGAAGGCTGAACCTAGCAAACCTAGTAAATTTAATTGACTCAAGACTGTGTGGATTTTGGACTGAAATTTGGGACTTTTAAGTCTATGTTCCAGTCTAGAAGGAAACTGTTTCTTACTTATTTTTACAAAAGAAAACCCTACTATTATGTAGTCTTCCTTTGGGACTTTACAGATTCTTTTAAAAATATCCTTATATATTTAGTAATTAATATTTTGCCACTCTAAGTTGTTTGCATTTTTTCAGCTAGCAATTAAACATTTTTCTCACTTCTTCCATTTATTATTAAAAGATCACTAACTTTTTGTCATAGAAAATCTTTATGGGCTCTTTATTAAATTCTCCAGGTTTTGTTTCTTTTGGATGTTTTTTTGGAACTCTAGTGTACTGGTTCAATTTTTCTGTTATTCAAAATCTCTGTTTATTGAAAAGTGAAGCCAGGAAGTGATAGAAGATCAGATCTCTCAAGCTATAAACAAGACTAAAGAAAGCAGCTGTCTTCAGGGGATGATGTGAAATTGTCAAAGCAGTAAGATCTATCTCATAACAATTTTAACTGATAAGATTTGCATGCCTCATGAGGGTTTACTGTCTTCCTGACTACTGAGAAAGTCCATTCATAGCTGCAATTCAGGTTCCCCATTTACACTGGTCAACCAGTGCTGATGATCAAGACCTCATTATCAAAGGCCAAAGAAAATTCTGATTACTGTTTAAATCTGATATAAACAGCTGCGGAAAGCAAGTCAAAGGTTGTGATGGTCTGTGATAAAGACCTGAAAAAGCATTGAACTGTATGCAAATAATATGTTATATTTGAAGACTAACACTTCTTGTCATCATCAAGTAATCTTCTGTGTGCATAAATTCCCTGTAGAAATGAAAAGTGAATTACGTTCTAGCCAAGATTTCATCTGTGAATGTGATTTTTAAACTAGGATCTTTTTAAGTGGAGGCAATTAGAATATCTTTGCACCTTATAAACTTAAAAATATCCAACTAAAATGCTGAGATGACATGCCTCAGTGGGGATACTGGCAAAACCTATAGACCCAAAAGCTTCACTACCACAGTACACAAACAATTATGCCTTTGGATGCCGTCGGCCACTGAACCTTAAAACAAATGGTTGGTCCTCCTGTAAAATCTCAAGCACATTCCAGACAGATTTAGGAAATTGGGGATATACTAACAGCACATTTGTGCTGCAGTCACACTGTTTCAGTCTAAAAATATCCACAGTCAACGTCTCCTATGACTATTACAAAAAATATATTTAACAAAAGTAATAGCAATGGCTTAAGGATAAGTTTTTAATACCTCCTCTTCAATGTGAGAAATGGATTTTGAAACATCTTAAAATGTTGCTTTTGTCACCATTGTTAATAAAAGATTATTTAAAAGGACTAAGACTTTTTTACTAAGGTCCTTCAGAATACGAAACTCTCAATTTCAACTCAGCTGAGCACTGATGTGTGCTTAGCAGCTTACAACAGTAAAGACAACAAAAGAGCTACACTTACATAAAGCTCACTCAGATTTGCCAAGGATGGCCTTTCAGTTAGCATTTTCACCCTCGAGTCCTGCAGTAAAGCTACACTCCCCTTAGGAATGTTGCTTCAGCTTCAGTATGGCCAGGATTTTCTCCTATATTGTGTTACCTTTATGTATATTTACTATGTTGGCCTTATTTCAGCAAAGCACTTAAGCATATATGTAAATTCATTCCTTCCCAAAATATATTTAACTTTGTGCTTAACTTTAAACATATGCTTATGCTACATTTCCTTCAGTGAAATGTAAGTACTTGCTGAGGTACTTTTGTCGAACACAGATCAGGTTAAGGTACTGCTGGTCATAATGAAAGATTAAAATCAGGGCCTTAACTAGGTTTTAAGAAATGAAAGACAGCATTATTTCTGAAAGGAATTACAGACTCCAAGACCAAATTCTGCCCTCGATATTATAATACCAATACTTTGCTTTTTATACCTAAAGGAAAAAACCTCAGACTAAGTAAATGCTAATAAATTAAGGCTAAATTAAGGCTATGGAGCTAGCATTAAGAAAGTCCGTTCTGCACTGCAAGAGCTATAACTCTGGATAAAAGTTGGTATTTTCTACTTGTGTGGCTCTCAATTATGCCAGTATCCTAAATATTCAGGATCTTGACTTATTCTTTTATTAATATTCGTTATGAATGCTTCCACTCACATTTTCATCCTACATTGTTGTCAGAATCAGCCCGGAGACTGGATAAATTTTTCAATAGAGTTGCATGCGCATGGTACACAAATGCCCACATTTTTCATCACTGTTCCTACTCATGCTTCAAAATGCAGACTTGCTTACCTCCAGGGATTGCCAGAGAGCTTTGGTTCTTGTGAATGCATGATTCCCACAGCAGATATCCTGAAAACATCGGAGTTTGTAGAAACCACAAGGCTGCTATGATTCCTCGAAGAGATGCAGCAGAACCACATTCCTTTGAGTGGAAAGTGACTCCCAGTGAGACAAATACAGTCTCAGAATAACAAAACCAGCACTGCAGTGAAAAAAAAAACAACAACCAACCAAAACCACTACAGCAGAGGCTTCTGAAAGTTATGTTAGACACTGATTTTCACATTACTTGGGAGAAAAGAGAGAAAATTTATTCTGCACAACACTACCATTTATAACTTATTGATAAGTAAATGAGTGGTCAAAGAGAAATGTGCATGGCATTGCTGCTCACCTGCTCTCTGCTCCACTGGCCTTTGCTAACCAAAGAGCAGAATGAGGTGCTCAGATGAAAAGATGGAATGAGAAAAACCAAACATAGCAAAAGGGAATTTCTGTTCCAAATTAAACTCCATAGTTAGAGAAAAATATTTTAAAATGTTTTTCAATATATGGACATTTCCTTTAAGGTCTAGGATTCACTAGGCTGACAGTACTGGAGATAAGTACCTTAAGATAGTATGCTGAAATTTTTCTGTAGTATTTGGTGTCCGGAATGACTTTCTAAACATTGAAAAGGTTTCATCTCAGCATCTAAGATAACATCCTTTCCTTCTCTGGAACAAGTACACCACATCTCAAAACTTAAACTGGTCAACCATAAAGCTAGTTCGGCTTCCCAGCATAAGAATATTTTTGACCCCTTTCCCTCAAAAACATTCTTGCTCTTGCTTGTTGTTACATTACATTAAGAAATAGAACTTGCCATTTCTTAATTTATGTTTAAAGGCTTCATCTGATTTTGCACACTAAAAAGTAATGCCTCCTTTTTTACCTAGCAATTGTTGATGTATGATTTCAGATCATGTGGCAGAGAGATGATTACAGTCTGTGTGATAGTCACACCTTCCTGGACACATAGTTGCAGTTATTTTCTGCAAGTCTTCAAAATGAGATGTGCTTTTCTGGGTAAAGTGAGATTTAAGACATGTCTATGTCAGAAAAAACTACTGAAAAAAAAAAATACCTTCTCTCAAACATGCAAAGCCATTTGCATCCTTAATTTCTGTGACTCCATTTCTTTAAAATGAGTTTTTCAGAGGAGTTTAGTAAATTGAAATATAAACAGTTACCTCCAAGTTCACTAGACATCGGAAAAAGAATGTGAGGAGTGTTCTAATCCCAGAGGAAAGCCTTGTTTAAGTGATTAAACCCTTGCAGTGGAAATCTTGGAAATCTCGGTGAGTGGAATCTCTCATTGTCAGAACTTTCAATAAAAGAGCAGCTGCAGATACTGAAAGCATTAAATAAAAATTACCAACAAGCTGTCTTACCTGTGTGAACTCGACAGAAAGGAAGGGCAAACATGAGCAGGTAGTGCTTCTACATCAGTCAAAACTCTGACAGCTACCATGTAACATCTGACAACACTGACATGTGCTGTACTCCCTAAGATATTCCTCTAACTGAACCATAAAAAGACAAATAAATTAGTAATAGTACCTCACCTGTCAATGTCCTTTCTTGCAGACTTCTCACGCTGTTGATTAGCATTGTTTGAAGTGATTCATCAATACATTTACTTTCTAAGGAAAAAAAGGGATATTGAATTATTTTACGACTTTTTAAAAAACAGCAAAATAAGTGGCGCCTGATTCCTCATGATCACTTATTCATTTCTAGGAAAAGGACAGACAAAAATCAGCATAATACTTCCCTACTTGTCAAACATTAAGGATCAGATTTTGTCTCCATTCTGCTGTGTTGCAGACGAAGCTCTCTTAACCAAACCAGTATTCCCGTATAAGAAAGAAATCAGATGGTCAGCCAGTACCTGTCGGATTTTGTCCATATGTCTGCTGCACAGTAAGCCAGGATAATATTTTTCTGTAGCAGTTTATTTTTTTAGAAATTAAACACACTTATCAGTGAATTTTTTCTTAGTCTATCTTTTTGCAGCTTGAGGCATGACTGTTGTGAAAAAGAAGGTGACCTGTAGGGGCCTGCCCACAGCCCTGCCCATGGGCTCCATCTGAGCTCAGGGGTGGGCCGTGCCAATCAGAGAAAACGAAAGCTGTGTAAGTAAGAGGAATAGTTGCACAAGTCTTTAAACCTCAACTGACATTTAATTTTGGTGTGAAATATAACTGAGTAACATGCTTTGGGGTTTTCAATTGCATTCAAGTCAAAGTTTGTCTTTAGAAAAAAAAAATAAGAAAAAAGTCCCTGAATGGATTGGTGTTTTCTCAGGATGCCTGTAAACAGGAACATGCAGCCTTTCCTACAGACTCTGGTACTAAAAATATGGTTTATTCTTTAAAAAGTTCTGCGTGGAAATTAGGTGGTGCATGCTTGGCTTTCAGCATATAATACAGGGATTGTGTCCTGGAATCGCCATAAAGCTTATACTATATATACAGTTTATAGACATCATGTTCTTACCTATGTTTTATATCTGTATATTATGCAATGGCTCCAGGCCACCAGAAAACACTCCCAAACCAGTGTGAATCTGAGCCAGTCAAAGACATTGTGTTCACATTTCCTTGTTCTGCTCAGAGAGCACCAAACAAAGGCAATTTTTCCCTCTCTTTTTTTTATAATGATCAAAGTTCTCCAAAATGTATTTGTATGGCATTTTAATTCTTTTGCTTCTATCATATATTCAGTCTTTGCTACATATCACAGTGTTTAATAATGATTCAGGACACATAACCAGCTTTCTGCTTTCAGTTTTTCTGCTAATCTCTGGACTACATTATCATAATTGGACAAACCAAATAATCCTGATCTGCCTGGCTTATACAGAAAAGAAAATACTCAATTTTATGATAGCTTCTATTTTTTTTCTGTTCTTTTATGGCTTACAGTATCAACCTAAGGAATAGAAAATGTGATCGCTGAGATTCACATGTTACATAGGTGCCTGACCACCATTGCAGAATTCTGCGTCATTGCGCTCCACCATTTAACTAGTGCATCCTGGAAACTCAAGCTTTCTTATCATTGAGAAATATTATTCCCTATAGCATAATAAGGTGAAAAATTGCTTAGTCCTTCCACTGGGTTGTGGAATGCTGCTTATAAGTTTAAGAGGTTGTGTTACTCTTTAGTAAGACATTATTTAAGGAAAGTTTATTCAATCGTTGCCTGACTTTCTGAAGTTTTTGCACTTCCTATCTAGGACAAGACTGTATTTATTATCTTTAGAGAATCTGCATGGAGTCACACTAAAGGCACTGAAGTAATGGAATATCATACTAATCACTGAAAGCAGGAGTGTCACAGTGAGAAAATATAGCTACTTATTTACAGGCTCATATAAATTATATGTGCACACTACTGTGATTTACATGCCTCCTGTTTCACAGCACAAAAAACACATAACTTGTTCTTATCCATACTTGGTTGCTTATGACCCTTCTAGATTTACCTTCCCTCTAGTAGGCAACTGTGTTTCTTTTCAGTGTAAAGCAGGATGCAGTGCACACTTATGTTTTTCTTTGATTTAAATTCAGTGAGACCATTCATCTGTTCTCTGGGACTAGGAAGTGTTCTCAGATTTCCTAGTCATGGTTAGCCTGTGTATCTAGTTCTTTCTCCACTGACTTATAAATGTTGCTTTGAGACTGTTATATTATGAGGTTTTAAAAGCTTCCTGTAATAAACAATTGGTTAGCACAGAAATCAAAATGAACTTGAAGAGCAAGTGAAACACATTCACTTAGCCATCATAACGACATTTTAGGAACTTTTAAGACTTTCTCTTCAGATTACTCTGGACCGTTTGTATTAGTGAGCACTAATCTTTCACTGCCTTGTCTTACCCAGACGATTTCTGAAGATAACATATTAGCATCTAACAATGCCTCCAGGCTTACCTCACTTGAATTCTCTTAAATTTATGATGAATCTCCCACTGAGTAGCTATCTGCTTCCAGCAGCCTCTGAGTCTCAGTCAAAAAAGACACCTTCAAGCTAGTCAGTCATCATTCTTACTTATGTAGAGGGTATGGTGTGGCAGGGCTCGAACAGAAAAATGAAATACTCTTCAAACATGAAATATCATTTTTGTTTCTTCGCCAGACAGATAATGCAGCTGTAAAAATTCTTGGCCAGCTAGCAGCTGTAAAGAATATAATGCGCAATAATATGTCAGTAATATTTACTTTAGAAAGTGAGTTTATTATTGGGTATTAAATATGAGTGGTGTTCTCTTCAGCTACTGGATTTGATGACAATTCCAGAAAAGAACTAAATCCAAAGGATAATAAATTAAACATTGCACTCTTTACGAAGAAAGAGTAATTTTTAATGCCAATAACAAAAAAAAAAAAAGAAAAAGATTTGAGAGAGAAGGAAAAATGAAAAACAGAAAGACTGCAAACGTCAATTGTTTTTACCTAATGTGAGATTTTGTTCCCCATTTTTATAAGGATCATACTCAGGAAATTGCTTGAAAACCAATTCCAGCAAATGGGTCTGTTCATCTTTTCTATGAAGATCTGCTTTATTTTATGAAACACTGTTAATTACCTAACAAAACTGAACATTTCAGATTAATTACTTGTGAAGTACATTTGATGACCCTGAGGTTTCTTTGGGTGGTGTTGGAGGCTACTCTCTGTATCATAAAAGTTGTGTAAATTTAATTAAAACATAGCTATTTCACAGGGCCAGTTCCATGCTGGTGGAGTTCCTTGTTTTTCATACCTCTTCTAAAGAGCTCGTGGATTCACACTGGAAAGAAAGCTAGAAAATATACTGTATTTTTACTCCACATTACAAATTCATCCATAAGATACCTATTGATGTCGGTAACCGTGAAGAGAATTTGGTTCTGATAGTCTAGCTTTTCCTGCAAGAATAAAACCAGACTGTCTGATTCATTTCTGTTGTAAAAATGTGCATGCTTGGGGGAAGAATTCAGAACATTTTTGGAAGTAAGGATTCTACTAGTAGATATAGATCCTTATACAACTGCTTGTGGGCATGCGGACATTTGACCTGCTGTTTACAGAGAAGGTCTGGTGGAAGAAGTGAAGGTCAGAGGACATGTTGGGCTTAGCGACCATGAAATGGTAGAATTCTCAATTCTTGGCCAAGTAAGGAGGGGGGTCAGCAACACCACTACGATGGACTTCCAGAGGGCAGACTTTGGCCTGTTGAGGACACCGGTTGAGAGGGTCCCTTGGGAGACAGTCCTGAAGGGCAAAGGGGCCCAGGAAGGCTGGACGTTCTTCAAGAAGGAAATCATAAAGGCGCAGGAGCAGGCAGTCCCCATGTGCCCTAAGAAAAGCCGTCGGGGAAGATGACCGGCCTAGCTCCACGGGGAGCTTTTGCTGAGACTCAGGAAAAAAAGGAGAGTTTATCACCTTTGGAAGAAGGGTCAGGCAACTGAAGAAGAATACAAGGACCTCGTTAGGCCATGCAGAGAGGGAATTAGAAAGGCAAAAGCCCAGCTAGAGCTCAATCTGGCCACAGTCCTAAGGGATAAGAAAAAATGCTTCTATAAATACATTAACAACAAAAAGAGAGCCAAGGAGAATCTCCATCCTATGCTGGATGTGGGGGGGAACATTGTCACGAAGGATGAGGAAATGGCTGAGGTACTTAATGCCTTCTTTGCCTCAGTCTTTAACAGCCACACCAGGTATCCTCAGGGTATTCAACTCCCTGAGCTGGAAGACAAGGAAGGAGAGCAAAATAGGCTCCCCATGATGCAGGAGGAAGCAGTTAATGACCTGCTATGCCACCTGGACACTCACAAGTCTATGGGGCCTGATGGCATCCACCCAAGGGTGCTGAGGGAGCTGGCGGAGGATCTTGCCAAGCCGCTCTCTGTCATTTATCAACAGTCCTGGTTAACGGGGGAGGTCCCGGACGACTGGAGGCTTGGCAACGTGACGCCCATCTACAAGAAGGGCTGGAAGGAGGATCCAGGGTACTACAGGCCTGTCAGCCTGACCTCGGTGCCGGGGAAGATTATGGAGAGGTTCATCTTGAGGGCGCTCACAGGGCACATGCAGGACAACCAAGGGATCAGGCCCAGCCAGCACGGGTTCATGAAAGGCAGGTCCTGCTTGACCAACCTGATCTCCTTCTATGACCAGGTGACCCGCCTAGTGGATGAGGGGAAGGCTGTCGATGTTGTCTACCTGGACTTTAGTAAAGCCTTCGACAATGTCTCCCACAGTATTCTCCTGGAGAAGCTGGCGACTCATGGCTCAGACAGGTGCACTCTTCACTGGGTAAAAAACTGGCTGGACGGCCGAGCCCAGAGAGTCGTGGTGAATGGAGTGAAATCCAGTTGGTGGCCGGTTACAAACGGAGTCCCCCAGGGCTCAGTTTTGGGACCGGTCTTTTTTAATATCTTTATCAGCCATCTGGATGAGGGGATTGAGTGCTCCCTTAGCAAGTTTGCAGATGACACCAAGTTGGGAGGGAGTGTTGATCTGCTCGAGGGTAGGAAGGCTCTGCAGAGGGATCTGGACAGGCTGGATCGATGGGCTGAGGCCAATTGGATGAAGTTCAACAAGGCCAAGTGCCGGGTCCTGCACTTGGGTCACAACAACCCCATGCAACGCTACAGGCTTGGGGACGAGTGGCTGGAAAGCTCCTCCGCAGAAAAGGACCTGGGGGTGTTGATTGACAGCTGGCTGAAGATGAGCCAGCAGTGTGCCCAGGTGGCCAAGAAGGCCAACGGCATCCTGGCCTGTATCAGAAATAGTGTGACCAGCAGGAGCAGGGAGGTGACCGTGCCCCTGTACTTGGCGCTGGTGAGGCCGCACCTCGAATCCTGTGTTCAGTTTTGGGCCCCTCCCTACAAGAAGGACATTGAGGTGCTGGAGTGTGTCCAGAGAAGGGTGACAAAGCTGGTGAGGGGTCTGGAGCACAAGTCTTATGAGGAGTGGCTGAGGGAACTGGGGTTGTTCAGTCTGGAGAAGAGGAGGCTGAGGGGAGACCTCATCGCTCTCTACAATTACCTGAAAGGAGGTTGCAGAGAGGTGGGTGTTGGTCTCTTCTCCCAAGTGATGAGTGACAGAACAAGAGGAAATGGCTTCAAGTTGCACCAGGGGAGGTTCAGGCTGGATATTAGGAAAAATTTCTTTACTGAGAGAATGGTCAAACATTGGAACAGGCTGCCCAGGGAAGTGGTGGAGTCACCATCCCTGGAGGTGTTCAAGGAACGCGTGGACAAGGCATTGTGGGACATGGTTTAATGGGCATGGTGGTCTTAATTGATGGTTGGACTTGATGATCTTACAGGTCTTTTCCAACCTTAGTGATTCTGTGACTCTGTGATTTCTATGGTTTATTTCTCTGATATTTTCTGAATCAGATGAGGATGTGTTCTCCGTATTCAGGCTTCCATTTCCTTATTGTTAAAAGGAATTAAATGTTCTCTAGTCCCTTTAGAATAGATTTAAGGCAGAGGATGGATAAAGTGTTTTTATATCTGTCTTTGTAAGAAAAGCTTACTTATATTTGACTGAAAATCAAGGACTGTTCAATCTTGGTCTGAATGTACTGGATCTCTGTCACCTTTCACTGAATGTAGGAAAGGCAAATCAAATAGAACTCCTCCACTATCATCTCTCTAATAATGTGAAAGATTTGGCCTCCTACCCGGAAAAAGAAATAATTATTTTCTTCACCATTGTCTCAACAGTTCAAAAGAGATGTAGCTGTCCACTTGTTCCCTATTCAGCCATTCTCCAGTGCTAGAGAGCAACACCATGCCATCTCAGTGTGGACCTCTTCAGCTTCCTGTGTGCCACAGCTTAGCTCCCCTCCATAATCTTCTGAACCTGTTGTTCATTGTGAACAACCAGACAACAGAAGTTTAAGGAAGAAACTAAGAGTGCAAGATTTTCAGCCCTGCAAGCTGAGAAAGCCAGGGTTTCCTCTGACAGCACACTTGACGTATTGAAGAAGTTCTGGGCTCTGAGGGTTTATCCTAGTCTGGGTTGAAAAGGTCATTCCCATTATCTGAATTCTTGCAATTCCAGATCATTTTTAGCAGTGAGAATGTTATTGGGGTTTGTCCAGAATAAAACACTGTTTTCTTGTTGCACAGTGTGATATCAGAAGTTGCCTCAGTACCTGTAATTGTGAATAATAACTTTAAGCACTTTTTAATGGAGATTCCCATGTATCCTATGCATTAATCAAGTATCCAACACCTCTGGATCTCAGGTTATCACTAGCAGATAAAAAAAATGGAAGCAGTGAGGCCTAGATTCACCCCTCTTGTTGATGGAATCTTTTAAGTTAAAAACGTAGGCATCTGTTACAGACAGCGGAGGGGACTGGGTTGTTCCAGAAGGTGATTCAGTCCTTAACTGGCCTGAACTGCAGTTAGATGCTTCAAAAGTTACACAGGATGAAATTGGGTACTAAAGATTAAGTCATTTAACTATCCTTTAATTCTCAAAGTACTACAGAAGATATGCAGCTAACCTAAGAACTGACATTCAGACAGTTCTAATTGCCTTCCTTTTTCTTCCATGGATCATTCACACAGAGGAAAGACGTGCAGCTATGGATGGGACAGTCCTATCAAATCTGAGGCTTCCACTCAATATGTCAAGAAATATTTTAATGATAGCCTCCCAAACCACAAATTTGCAGAATCTAAAATGACAATACATCTGGTAAGGAAGAGTAAATCCCTCTTTACACCTAAAACTAACACCTAAGCAGCAAAAATAATTTTTAAAAGGTCTTTTTAATTATTCTCCATAGTAACCTTTTCTTTTAGGATCACCATATGTACCCCATAACCCGGTGATCTCACTTTAAATTTGTATGGCACTTTAGGGACTTATTGTTCTGGATTGCAAGGGGATGCATTAAAATGCCACATATTTTGCTATTTATGTTTCCTTGGCAATTAAAAAAAAAAAAAAAACCAACACACCATGTCATTAACAGCAATTAGTACTGAGGTCACCTTTTCATTTTAAGAAACATAATAAAAGGCTCCGAAAGCTAATAAAATGCAGCACAGAAGTGTCACTGGATAGAAGTTTGCAGAGAGGAAGCTGTAGAAATTCAGACTTGTTTGCTGCTGACAAAGTAACATGAATTAAATGATCAGTTACTACAGCAATACCAGAAATACTGTCTTCTGTTTGTCATTAGATGCCTTCATCTTCTACTTAACTTGCAATTGTAGGCTTTAATATCTTGACATTAGCTAGGATTTTGGTCAGTCTATACAACACCAATACTTGAAGATAAGGTCCCTGGGTCAATCAGCTGGAAATCATTCCTGGAAGTTTGAGCTAATCAAATTTGTACATGCAATCCAGTGAGTACATTGCTGTAGTAAGTTTTAGAACAGATGTCTGATGTTGTAGAAGCCTCTTTATAGCAGAATTTAAATCCCCCTTGTTCAGTAATGACATAGGTTATTAAAACACACTTTTTTGGGTAACCTAATTAAAGCATTCTAGCAAAAACAATCAAAAGAGCCACCCTTCCACTGACGAGGTTTTTCAACATCTAAATGCAACCCTGATGAAAGCATAGCATGAAAAATGGATAAAATTATGATATCTGCTGAGAAATTAGCCTTAAGCACTTGTTAATAAAGACAAATAGGATTTCACACACCAACATGTAAACTTCGTAAGTGTGGATCCTTTTTTATTGCCTTTTGCAGCAGGTAGAGTAAACTGTTGTAATTATCACTCTGGTATTACTGTTTAATTCATTGTTAAGACTTTTTAGTGATGGAAAGCCTAGGAGTTAGACCATGGGCTCTTACTAACCTAGCTGTCTGTCTCCTGGGTAAGCTATGATTCCCCGCAGCCCTGTCAGACATTTGTTAGACACAGCCTCAGTCTTCCTGTAGTTAGAGTGCAGTTCCGGGGTTCTGAATGCTGCTACTCAATGGAGGTTCCACTATACATCTGGAAGCAGCACTCCATCCTCCCACATTTGGATTTATTGCCTAGTGAGATCCAAAGTACTTCTTTTCACAATGCTTAAATAGAAGAGATCCTAGTCAATCCCAAAAGGTCAGTCTTACTTGTCATCCAGACTCTGCCTTTCAGACTGTTTTTTGAAGGTGTCTTTTCTTGTTGTTCATCATCGTTGTTAGCAAGCTTAAAAGAAACTGTGGTACTCACTTCACCTTTTGAATAACATTTTCCAAATAGAAAAACTTGATTCATAAAAATCTGTGAAAAATAATTTGAAAATTAATTTGGATTAAAGTCCTGCAATTTCAAAATATTATTTTTTTTAACACCAACTGGAGAATTGTCCGGTTTTATTTTTTTTTTCTTTCCCATACTTTACCTCTTTACTATAACCTTTCTTTGTGGAAAAAAACCAGTAAAAAATAAAAAGAAATAATTACTTTGAACAACAAAAGAAGAAAAATTGAAAAACTCCAGTTCATGCAATGGATCTTAGTTGATACAGTTACATATGGGATTTACTCTGATTGTAGCTATCACTGAATAACTTTTGATACGTCTGTCTGTCTTCCTTTCCCAACTCCATGCCTAAATTAGATAGGGAAAATGAGTATTTCAGCAGGGAAAAAAGCTTTTTCAAGTTCTACAACTAAATAGTTTTTAACCTTTTAATAATACTTGCACTACGCCAGGTAAATCTCAGTTGAGAATACATGTAGCTCTGAAATTTATCCACTCCATCTGAAAGATGTGTAGGAAACTGAGAAGCAAAAAATACATTAGTGATGGAAATAAAAAATCTTACATTATTCTTTTCTCAGATAATCTACTCTGTTCTTACTCACTTCAAAGATCTCAGAATAACTTTCCAGTACTTCCTTCTTTCCTTCTGTGATCCTGAGATTAAATGGTTGTTAGCATGTTATTCTCTTACTATGATAGGAACCAGATCTATTTAGAGCATTGAAAAGTACACCAACAACGAACCTCTGTAACTGAAATGCTAATCAACTTTAAAAGCATCTCATTTTAAATAAAATTAAAGAGAAAAATAATTAATTTAATCTGAAAATTAAATCCAAACAGGAACGAACAAAAACTAGATTTTGTTTTTGAGATAGGTGATCATTTTTACTGAGTTTATATTCACCACCGAGTCAAAAAGTTGAACTGATTTGCACACAAAGAGAAAGAGAATTGATGTGGCTGCACCTGTATCTTACGTTAGGTGAATAGAGAGCAACTGGACAGATCATGCATGGGATGCATGTTTGTAAGATACTGTCATCTTGTTTAACTCTTCTATGACATTTTGTATAGATAATTAGTAAACTGCCACATCAATTGCAAGCTAGCTAACATCTCATTGAGAATTCTTTAAAAAAGTTCCAGGTTAAAAACATTTCTTCTGTATATATTCATTCTTTCTACAAGCTGGCTTCTCTTCTGACATAGCTTTTTAACAGCTCCTTGTAAAACAGCAATGTAATGCTCGGGAGCCTTTCAAAATGCCCACTGGCAAGAAGTGTCTCTTTCTAACATCAGCTTTTACATTAGACATAAAAATTGGTTTGAGGGTATCTTTGTTTGTTTGGGGTTTTGTTTGCTTTGTTTTACGGAGAGGCAATATTACCAGTTTGTAGTATAAATAATAAAGCAGACCTTCAGAATCCAGACAGTATTCCCACTCTTGACTAATGGAAAAAATGCCAGCTAGAAAAAAAACCATGGACGTTCTGTCCACTGTGTGCAAACTGAGTCCCTTTATACCTTTCGTTAGTTCATAACACATTAAAAAATAATAATAATTTTAAAAAAGGTTGGTTTTGGAGGCAATTGTGATTCCATCCACTAACTCAGACACTTTGCAAACTCATTGTAGAGCTACACAACTACCTACAGTGCGCTGTATGACACACCAAATAGATAAACAAGGTTGCCAGATCCTTGTGCATGCTATCTACTTAGTGTTTTCTGAAAATAATGCAGTTTAATATGAGCAAAGCACTCTTGGGCAATAATGCATAACAGAGGCTATATCTGATGTCACCAATTGTATCTGACACACGCACCCAAGAGCGAACAAGCCAAGTAGCATGTAGTTCATTTGCAAAGCCTTCAGAAGGAGATGATTGTCTTCTTTGATGTCTTCCCTTATGTTTTCAGGAAATGAATTGGATGTCCCCATGTTCTAAGCAAGCAAAACAGAGGAAATGCACTAGGAGAAAAATACCGCTGCACAGATCTCCAAAATAAAAAAGTATATGATGATTGCATCCATGTGCAACAGTAAGAAAAAAAATAATTTAAAAACTTTCAGTAAAATTTTAACCTATTGACCTTTTGGTCACTACTTTACTGTTGTCCTTTAACCAAGGCATTATTTGTATAGTCCATTATATAGTATAAGCTATTTTTTTCTTATGTTCTTGTTTATCACTCTCTCAAAACTAACTTCCCTAAAGTGTTATTTTGAAGTATGATACATTTTATTAGCATACTCTTTGACAAAGCTGAATTTTACAATTTTAAGAAAAGAAAAAGTATGAAGTTTAAACTTCAGACTCATTTTCTTCACCTACATTCAGTGAGCAATCTTTAGGCATTTATGGACTGAAATGGGAAATAGAAGACATGACATCTCAAAATTTATCCTCTGGAAACTCTGACCATACTATACTCTCGTCAAAAAGCTTTTTAAGCATCAGAAGCTTGATTCTTCCTGGGCATGATCTTTTTTCACTTTTTAAATTTAACTTTTTGAAAACTAGTCAGTGTGAAGAGAAAATAAACACTAACACCAGTGTCCAGATCTTATGTAGATTAAGGGACACAGTATAGGCTCTAAATAGAAGTTCTTGAGTCCTGATAACCCTAAAAATTGAATACTAAGCATCAGACTTAGTTGCATTTTAGGACTGATGCATTTGCTTACCTACAGGCTCTCCAAGTAGCATAGCTGTAAACACTCTTAAGGTGGAAACATCAGGTGAATGTTAATAATATCCAGTGCATCTCCTTCAACCTTATTGAAACTTCTATCATGTCTGATAAAAACAGTGTGACTAATATGCAATCCTTGACAACACCGGAAACAGATTACCAAATACAATTTTTATTATTCTGAGAATTCAGAAAAAAGCCACAATGTAGAATGGAATAGCTGATCTGTGAGTATGCATTCGGAAGCTATTTATATACTCAATAACATAGGTGTAAATTTTCTGTGGGAAATTATTTGGATTTTTAGTTGTGGGAAGGTTTGAAACCTTTAGATTCTCAGTTTTAAATTTTTGGTTGTTTTTATTCTTTTTCCTTCCTCCTTCTCTTTTTTTGCATATTTGTCACTTAGAAATAACAATATAATAATTAATAATTATTAGCAATATAGGTCTTAATAAAAAAACCCAAAAGTTTGTTGAAACTGAACGAGAAGATCATTATCAGTGAATTCACTAACTATTGAAAGGATGAAAAGGTTTTGAAATGTCTTACTTCAACACTTTGATATGCTTGATTTTAGTTTTCCAGTTCAAAACAAATTTTAGCTTTGAAATTTAAAACAGTCCAATAGATTACAACAACTGGTTTTGTAGCACTTTCTGGAGTTCTTTCTCATTCGTATTTCTTTTCTTTTTTTTTTTGGTCCTAGTTAGAACCTTTTATGACCATTCTCGAGTCCCATTCAGGGATGTAAATGACCATAGGAGATGTGAAGAACTGGGGAATCTGCTTCAAGGTCTCCAATTAATATCTTACATTTTAAAGCTCTGTTAGTAGAACAGCATGGTTTGATAATGGTTAATAATTATATGAAAAATTATTTTCCCTATCCTGTAAAATAGGTTCAAAGTTTTCTATCACTAGTGAGCAGAGTTTTCTTGAGATGGACTTTTATAAGCACTTAGCACATATATATGTGGGGAAAATAATACAGAGCAAAACCTACTCTAGCTATTTAGCTGCATATGTTTGTAAAATATTTGTATGATGCACAAAATCTGTTTATCTGGGTGCAGAATGACCATTCCCCATACTTGTTCTTAAGTCCTGTAGATTATGCATGAGAAAAGGTGTGCAATTAAATTTTTAGGTCCTCTTCCCTGATGTTATTAATTCAAGTTAGTGGAGAAGCACACAGTGCATCTCTTATTTTTCTGTCCGCATTACAAATGACCTGTATAGCACCTGTGTGCATGTTTGTGCATATGTATCTATCTGCTGATACCCACACATAGCATGCACCATGCACTACATAAATTACTAATAAATAGTAGGTCAGATTCACCAATAAATTCCAGCTGCTTTGTACTGCTCTATCCAATATAAACCAGCTGTATGCAAGTCTCATCTGGCTGATTCAGATGGATTTACAGCTACTTTGGCTTGGTGACACCACACAAATCAGTCCACGTATATTGATGAGACTTGGCCACTACCTCCTCTGAAATTGCCCAAAATGCATAAGAAAATCTAACCTTTCAACAGTTTTTTTAAACATCCACCTTAAAAATCAGAATCTGAAGAGATAAGGTCATAGTGAAGATAGCCAGTAAAGGTTAACCATTTCAATAGTACATCTGTAAGAAGTTAAAGTACACTGCAGCAATTAAACTCACGAATATAGGTCAGCACTCTAATCCCATGTCTAGTTTAATCTGATCTTCAAAAAGGGCAATGTTTAAACATTACAATTTTTCCCAGTGCAAATTCACTGTAAAGCTCAATGTGAAATCAAAATATCTGAAAAAGGGATGAAATCCATTTTGTTAGCAAAACAAACTTCATCAGAGACAATCTTGTAAATGATCTGTAGCTTAAAAACATACTTCTGCCTATTCCTGAAAAGGATCTTCGTAAGATCAGAGGCCTATTAAAAAGCAGAAATGTTCAACATCTGTTGCTGTGTAGCATGAAGGCAAGACAAAGATAAATTAATACCATATGTGGAGGAATATGATTCAAAAATCCAGATTTGTTGGAATTTCCCAAAATAGGTTGCCAGGTTTGTATAATAAATCAAATCAAAGATAAAGGAATTTTTTTTAATTCTCATCCTGAAAAATTAAGAAATCCCTCAATCAAAAAATAGAAAAACATGGTTTATATATAATATAAAATATCTATTACATTCAAGGAAGTGAACGGGTCTGTAAAATAAAAGAGCTAGTCTGAAAAGAATCATGTAGAAAAAGTATTTTGGTTGAATGATGTCTTAGAGGAATCAAGACAAAGTAACATATGAATATTGCTATTTGCCTTTGGCATTTGTATTTTTGTCTAGTTTTGAGACACCATAACATTTCAAAAAACTCTTCCGTCAGGAAAGGTTATGTCCTAGGAAGGCTATGTCCTAGGCTATGGCCTGTAATTTTTTCTTTTATTTTGCAGGGGAGTCTACATTTGGGTATTGCTATAAAGAAACAGACAATTCACACATCAAGGGCTCATGTTTACGTTACATTTCATGAACAATCACCTTCCAGGATATCAACAAAGCAAAATGACAATGCACAAAAAAGTTGTTCAAGTTCCATGCTGCAGTGGATACTGGCCTTTTTAGACTTCTGCTGTGCTGTTCTGTAGATCACTATCCTTGTAGCTTCACATTGTGTTCTGTTGTACTGCTGCCCTCCAGATATCCTACTTCAAGGATACCTCAGCCATGTATTCTTTCTTAGCTATGAGTTTTTCCTCGAATTGTGTAGTCATGAATTGCCCCTATATTCTCCCAGACAGAGGTCAGAATTTGCTCCAAGATATTTGCAGAGTAGGTTCTATGGTTCATACAGATGTGGAAGTCTCCTTCACTGATAAAGGTAGTTCAGACCTACTTTGTGGCTGATAGAACAACATAAATACCCTCTGGCATTGACTGTAATCCTAAATGTAATGCCTAGTTGCTGTCTGGGATTGCTCTAAGACACAGGAAGAGAGTTTAAGCTGACATAATGTATTCCTGTAGCTTTGCCATATCTGTGGCTTGGAAAATTACTACGGGAAAAAAGCAGAACCAAAACCTCCTCACATTGTATCATGTTTTGCAGAAGAGATGGTTCTCCCTGATTTCTTTCAGCCAGGGAGACTAAACAATCCAGCTGAAAATGTTTATAAAATAGAGCAGTAACTAAGATATTGCCAAATTAAAGGAAAAGCCTAAGATGTTTTAATAAGTTTAATTGATTTTGAAATCTGATGAGATTCTAGGGAAGAAGAAAGAATGTTTGGCTCTTAAAAAAGCATAGTTAATGGATAAGTATCCTCTTACTAAAATGGTGTTCAAAAGCCAAAGTTCATACAGAAAAAAACAAAACAACCAGCCATCATCCTCTGATGTTGCTAACAGTCCCATGAGGTCACTGCCACTCTGTTGCAGCTTGACAAGTAAAGCTAAGTGGTTTTCTCAGCATATTTGTTTTCAAGCAGTGTTGCTGCCTGAAAGGCCAGGAAAGAATGAGGATGACTGCTCCAGACTGTACCTTGAGACTTCTGCTGGGCTAGTCTAAGACTCTTCACCAGAAATAGGGCTAATAAATCTCACTCAAAAAGACTAGTATGTCTACCACTTTCCATTCCCTTCCCTTTTAAACACAAGACCACGACAAGCAACTAAAAATTGCATTAGAGGCAACTAGATTTCAGTCATTTGTGCAGTATAAGATCTAGGGGAGAGGTGAGCTGTAAAGTTTAAATGTTTCTCCTCCCTACCACTATACATGTGCTTGATCCATTTATTTGGGTATTTGTCCTGAAAAGTCAGCATATTAACTACTGCTATTAAGTGAACCTAGAGACATGTATAATAATTGTAGACAAGAAGAGGTTAGCAGAGGGTGAGTAATTAGTAGAAGAGAAGTCCCTGGTGCCTTTCTCTTTTATATCAATGTGCATCCACAACAATAAGTATCTTCAGAGGTGTCAATCTGGACTTACTTACAGGGATGTATCTGAGGGTGTTATATGATCTTCTTGTTTGAGAACTTGATTAAATGAACTGTTCTCAGAGGTTTAAAGAAACACTTAGGAACAGTGTGAACACAGTATTAAAATAATTCACCTGCAGAGTGAAATAATACATGATTTTACGCTGAAAAGTTATTCTGAAATTATTTTTTAAACAGTCATCAAAATATGACATTGAATTTTCATTTATAGATGCTAGATGACTTTAATTTCTAATAGTGCAGAATGTAATTGCAAACAAGCTCTAGATTCAGAGCTTGAAGGTCATACTGGACCTTCAAAGAAAATTCACATGGTTTGTTTTACTATTAATATATAGATTTTCAACAAATTCCTAAACTCTCCGTTTGAGGTGGAAGTGCCCTTTATATGACCCTGTCCATCAGAAAAATGTTCATTAGCAGTGTGGTAAAGCATATGGTTTTCTGACTTTTGGAAACAATATGGAAAACAAAACCTTCTCCAGTCATATTTTATTTTAATTTTTCAACTTTGGAGATGTGGAAATTTCACAGGCAGTCCCCTTTTGAATTTATGAGGCTGCCTATATTTCTTTTTTGTGTAGCTGCAAAGTATTTTAAAAGTCTTCCTATATAAATCAGGAAGAGTAAGAAAGGTGGAGAAAATCAGGTTTTATATGCAAAGTACAACATCAGGGTATGTAACACCTACTGATAGATCATATTAAGAATTTTTATTGGCATGTGGTGGACTTCAGAAAAGAAATCTTAAGAAACAGCAAGAGAACTTGATATCATCCAAAGTCAATACTTTGGAAGGCTGTATTATTTTTGTTGAAATTATATTTCATATGTAAATCTTGGTATATTTACAATTTTTTCTCACTGAGATCTTTTTCCAATGAAAGTATCATCTGATTTTAAAACATTAAATTTTCATCAGCAATTTGAAGAAGAAATAAAATTCAAATCACTCAAGTCAGAATAGCAAAAGATTTAGAACACGCTGATCATTTAAATGTGTATCTTAAATGTACTGTCGATAAAATCCTAATGTCACAACTGACTCAGCATTAAAAATTTGCCCCTCTATCACACATGCTTACAAAAGTAGGGCATATGGCAGTGTGACTGGAGTGAGCAGTTGGATGCCACTGTGAATCCTTTCCCTAAATTTCTAGCATTTCCACATCTGGAGGCTCCAAACTGCATCTGTTGGCATGATTTCTGAGAGCAAAACTGTTGCTTTTCCAATTTAGAAGAGTATAAATGGTAGAGTGAATGACCCTATTGGCATCACAAGGGCAGTGCTTGGAAAGTTGTATTATTTTATATAAGGAATTAGTCCTTCTTCATTGGTTTGTGCTCCATTGTACTCTTGCAACTTTGATTTAGCCATCAATTCCTTGAAAAAATAAAGACAAGAAAAGAAAACCAGAATACTCAATAATCTTTTATATTTTTTAGTGTTAAATTAACAGCAGAAAAAATAGTGGCAGAACTATCAATTTTAAGATAATCACAAAACATTGTGATGAAAAATAAGCCCAAGTTCTTACTAACAAGGGAATCTCTAAATATATAATCACGTACACAGTGTACATATACTGACCACCTTCTAGTGATAAGAACACAGTACCAATCAAGAGATTGATTTCAATAACTTCCCATTTTAGTAAGGACATAAACCCTGCCCTTCAGCTGGGCAAAAGCTGCAGCACTGGATATCATACTGCTTTTGCATACGTGGGTGTCACAACATATGCTGGTAGATCACCTTTACCCACAATTAAATAGCTGCAAAGCACCTAATCTCACTGTACAGAGGGCAGCCATTAATGCCTAACCTTCATTACCCAGGATAACTATCATCTCCTTTCCTGACAGAGCTTATATGTCACAACTCATTCACCTGAGTTCGATTCATTCTCTCACAGCTAGCATTCAAGTCACAGTACTTGAAGCTGAGTTGACTCCTATGAATGATCTATAGATGGTTTGAATTCCTGCCAAAGATAATACATCTACTGAGGAAAGGAGGGGGGGAAAAAAAGAGCAATAAAAGAATAAGCTTTATGGGAAGAGCAGCCTCTTTTCCCATAAATGATGAATCAATCCATTATATTTGTGATGATCAATGCCATGGATCCTCTTCATGTCAAGGTAAAAAAAAAAACTTGGTAAAGAGACAAATCATTATTAATTCATTCATTGCAATAACATTAATCACGATGAGCTAATGTGATATTAATGTGGCTGTAATATGTACTTCCATAGGAATTTCACTGTAATATAGGAATTAACTAATGTACCATGGTTTTAAAGAGTGATGTAAATTGATAAATAACACTGAAAATCTTTTTAAATAGGGGTAGGCATGAATCTACTGACATGCTAACTTCTGGTGGAGACAGGAGGGTGCCCACATCCCACTCCCATGCCCACACTTGCTTGTAGGCTAACGCTCTGCTTTGCATTTTCCATGAGTTATTGCCTACAGCAACAGCCAGTCAGTTTTTCAACATTGCGGTCCTGTTCCAGGAAATATTGATGTGGGAGATTAGTAGTTCTGGGAATGGAATGAAAGCTGTGATGATGCTCGCTGGTGTCTAGGAGGAGTTTGGGAGTCATGTGTGCACTTGGTTTTCTGAACACATTTGCACATGGAGGGAGAGGACCGCTTCACAGATATGCCTCCCATGAGAACCTTCAAAACTGACTTCTGCCATATTCTTATGTTGTGGGTAATAACTCAAAGCAGACACATTCTATGTGACCAGTTCTTGAATGCAGATGATATGGCAAAGGGAACTGCATTAGATGATAGCAAAGGACCTTCTCCTTACAGAGTCCTTCCCACTCAACACAGCACTGATTTTGATGAGATATTGCAGCCCTCAGCTGAGGTTCTAATCAGTACTGAGGACCAAACCTTAATGGAGAGCACTTAAATGGAGGAAATGGAAAACTAAAATATGAGAATGCATAAGAAAAACAATGAAACAAGAATAGTAAACCACCTTTCTGCTTAAAGCACTGTGTAGATCCACTGCATCCTTAATCTCACCTAACATTTTTATTCCATGGAAAGTTGTAAAACTCTAAGGTGATGATGATAAGTCCACTTTGAACACTAAATTGGACTAAACTTCCAGTAGTTCCTTTCAATCAACATTTCCATGAGTGTATGATTCAAATTACAAGTAGAAAAAAGATACAATTTTCTAGTATAACCTACTTGATTTTTTCCCTGACATTACCAGACATACTAAAAGTATTTAGAGTATAATTAGTATTTTTCCAAGCAATAAATACTGCTGTTATACTGAAAATGCTGTTTCATTAAAAAATGTCTTCATTTCAATGTGTGGGTTTAATAAATTTAATATTCCATGGATATCCATTACCAAAGCATTTCAGTGTTAGAAATTAAGTTATTTCTATAACTATACTTGGAAGCTCAAAACAGGTAATTTACTTTTTTTGTAAATATCCCATATTTATGCCGCCTTTGAATGAACAATTTTCAGTGCAATAATGAGCCTGTATTTTAGCAGCATATACTGTATCTTTGGTTCTGCAGTTCTGGATTCTTGGTTCATATTTGTAGGCACCTTACATATACAGAGCATCAATGCTGAACCAGTTTTTCTGTATGATATTAATATTTGTTGTCTACAGCAAAGTCTGTTGTAGAATTTAATCTGAAATATTTCACAGCAAACTAATATAAAGTGTATTTAGTATGAACTTTCAAACTTTGCTTCTGACAAATTGTTGCTCTGTTCAACGCAGCAGCAATGCAGTTTAGTCTGCTTGGGTAACTGGAAGTGAAAATTACTGCATTTTTAAAAATCTCTTCGAAATTCTCTCTGCCATCTTGTATCTCAGGATCATTTTTCAGACCTCCGGATGTTTTTCTACTCTTTAAAATCCAATTATATACACAAATAACCAGAAATTTTTTAGCTCATAGTGGGAAGGCAAGGGGGAAACAATAGTTCCACAAGGTTAAAAGTCATGAATATAGTTTGGAGCCACCAACAATATTTGGATCCAATACTGTAGCCTATTACCATAAGAAATTCTTCATACTACACTTTTAATCAGCAGCACTATTCAGTGTGTACAGTACTTCTTTACCTTAGCTGCTTATGATAAAACTGGGCAGTTAACACTTCCTGACTTTCATCTTTTGTCTGTTTTACTAGGTGACTGATAACCTTGAGGGAAAGCACACTTTTTGTAAGTGTGTAATACAGTAGGACCTAGATCATTGTTGACAACTTTACTGACATCGTATCAAATGGTCATAAGCAATTATTTGAAAGGAATTTTTTCAATGGATGAGAGCTGTGATAAGCTGGAAGGATTAACCTCTGTGTTAAGATGACAGATATAACTCATAGTATAATCTAGATCACCAAAGAAATCCCACAATATTCTCTATTACAGAAAAGGAAAAGTCTTTTGAAGGTATTTTCGTTAAAAATCTTTGGTATATGATCAAAGGATTTTGTCTGAAGATCATGACTGAACTGCTATTTTCTCCAAGCTTCTGAATGGTTTTATAGCAACAGAGAAGTTTATACACCTGAAAGAACAGGGGCACAGTGGACATGGGATAAAATTTGGCTATAGTATTAAGTATTCTTTTAACTTCAAGAAATATCACTTTCATATGCCTGTGATATTAATTTAAAATTATTTTAATTTATTCTATTATAAAGCAGGACAAAAATACCCAGTGTTTTTAGAAATGTTCCATATTAAGCAGGGGTTATTTAAATTGACAGAATTAACTTGAATTACATCATCAATATTATAATATTGATTTTATTTCAGTTACTTGACTATTCCCCTCATTCTTTTAAAACGTGACAGGCACATGAAGATAATAAAAACAATGGGCAACTTATTGTTCTTTTGCCTCAATTGTTTTAATTTCAGGTCTTTTAATAATAGGCATGGTTTTCAGTCCATTGTTGATACAATGGCTGCAACTGAAAAAAAAGAAACGGAGGCTAAATTGAACTTCAGTAACTGTTATTCTCATAATAAATCACAGGCATCTTATATCTTAACAATGTCTTGAATTTTCTTAGCAAATGGATTGGAAATTTACTTTTTTGGTTTTTGAGAAACCAGACCAAAATGTAACATTCCTGAAAGTACTCAGTAAGCCTCCAAATCTCTTGATGATACCCAGAAATATGGTGTTTCTTGTTTTGTTTTCAGAAATGGAAAAATAATTATAAAACATATTGTGCTAATAAATCAAAAAAGGCGCTTGAAATAATCTCATAAAATGTTATGGCTTAAATAATGCCCTTCATCAGTATTCTTTGTTTAACATTTTATGTTTATTGATAAATGAAGATGCATTTAAATAATTCAAACAAAACATTAGCTGCGAGCAAGGAATTAATAATTGATAGGACTGGAAGGGCTTTTTTTCACTTGGGAAATAGATAATATTAGCTTAATGTGGGGTTGTAGGAACAGAGGAAATGTAATGGATCTGCCTGCTTTAAACTGATGATTGTTATTGTGGTCTGAAAGTTGCTACAAAGGCAAAAGCAGGACAGCTCTGTAACTGCAATAGATTTCACTCATAGGAGCTGACAGTGCAAACTGTGGTTTGATATGCCAGATTTATACATGGGAAGGGATCTAATAAACTTAACATACACTAAAAGGAAAAAAGAAATGCTATTAAACTTAAGTCTGAGAATTTTAAAAGGACAAAACCACAACAGTTATGGTGTCTAAAAATATTTGGATTTTTTTTTCCCGTAGTCTTCTCTTCTATGAATATCTTCATCCACAGTTTTCTTTAAGCCAGAGAATCACTGCTAAGGATACTGTAACACAGAAGCCAATGCATTCTTGAGGATTCTCAAAGGAAGATCATTCAGTCTAGAAACACCCATCATAAGATTTTATTTAGATTTGCCTGTAAAGAAGCCAAACTGTTCCAGCTGCGCAACTGAACATGCCAGCCTCTTCTGTGGAGATGTAGAAAACCAGCTTTTTTCAGGTCTTCTGTTAGGAGGGAAATTTCTGTTGGTGATCCTCAAGTGGTGTCTGCTGATAGCAAAACCCACAGAATTACTCTGAAATCAGTTGTGCAACTCCCATTTCCATTTGCTTTTGTCGATACCAGGTTCATAGTGATCTGAAAGTCTACCAAATTATATTTTCATTTCTGTATGGTGTTTATGAATCTACAATCCAGATGTTCACACTACACTCCAGCAGCCAGAAATTTGCGTTTGCACATGTAATCAACATTTGACTTTATTAGTTTGATATGCAGGACCAAATTTAAAATAAATAGTATGGAATAAAAATACTGTAGCATAAATCTATAATAATTTCATAGATGTTACTGGTCCAACAGTGTAAGAAAGATTATAATCAGGTATTTTACTACACAATTAAAAAATTAATGTTCTTCTAATCAAGGACCTTTTAGACAGTCATAAACAAGAATATCAAAAACTGTAATCTGATCTGAAAATGAATAGTGTTTTGCAGGTTTTAAAATTAAGTTCAAAAGATCATAGCCTTATCATACTTGACCCTGACTACTAGAAATTACGTCGTTACAGTATCAGGGGGTTTTACTTAAAGATAGTACTAGAATAGCCAACACTTACAATAAAAACATCAAAGAGAACACTTTTCATTACTTAAATTGTTTGTATATCTTGTGTCATCACTTATGAAAAATGAGTATGCCATATTACTGAAAATGAACAGTTGTGTTTTCTACCTATTTTCCACAGGGGTAAATGGTTATAAAGGGATCAAGGCAGTGAAGAATCAAGTTCTGTATCTCTCGTTATCTGTGCCAAGTTCATACCTGAGCATCTCCCAGAATAGGTTTTCTTAAGCAGACAGATTGTAAGCCTGCACAAAATTGATTTCAGAAATGCAAATGCGAGAAAGCAGCTTTGTTTTCCAGCCATTGCAACACTCGACATGACATTTAGATAGACTTGCTTGCATTGACAGTAGGCACATATGTCTACTATTTTGTTTTAAAATATATGTATTGCTTTTAATAACAACATTACAGCTGTTCACAAAATGACGCCTCTAGACAGAAGCAGTACAATGAAAAGAGTATCAACAGAAGGACTATATCTGCATGCAACTCTTACAGTTGCCAAGAAATGAAAATATAACATATGGTCACTTTGTAAAGGTGAGCTGAACAAAAAAACAAGCAGCAACCTAGCCAATTTTTGTCATTTGAATTCTCCTGTTCAAAACCCAATTTAGTTTCATATGACTTTTGCTAATTTGAATGATATTTTTATTAAAATATGAAACAGCCAGCCCTGCAACTGAGAAAACAATTTAAAAATAAATTCATGGAAGGATACATTGCCAATTTTTCACTTGTCTAGAGCTATCCTTTAAAAATTAATGTATAATTTTGCAGCAGAAGAATCGAATGCTATTAACAGCTTGCTAGTGTGAAGAGAGGAAGTTGTAACTTATATTAAATATCCCACTGTTGATATGCCTATGAACGTCTTCCCTTGATTTATCTGTTTATTGAACTGCCTTGGAAGGGCTGCTCCTCACAGAAATGCATGGGGGAATGTTAACATAACCCACGTCTCTCTGATAATCTTTCTGGACATCACCCAGAAAATGACAAGATTTAGGAAAAAAGTGATAAGCTTGGAAATGTTTAATTTCCCACCGTAACAATTTATAGACTCTGTAGGGAAAGTGTGGACTCCAGACAAGCTGCTGTTATAGGTAATATTACTGCTTTTGTACCTGAATAACCAACAAAAATTCAGAGTTGCCTGGGTTTTTTTCATGAACAGAAAAAAAATCAGAACCTTCATATAATTCTGTTTACAGAAAATGAACATATACATCTCTGGCTCCCTGAATGCCTGAGGAAAACAACGGGAAGGAAGCTTTTTTTGTTTCAGCACTAAATCCCAAGCTGTTCTTTCCTTTCTTTTTTGCTATTTCAGATCTTTTTGCAGATGCATTCTATAGCCCCTTTTGCGCATGGTATTTTCTCAATATTTTCTTTCTGATTGTCTAATTCTCAATCACCCACTGGTTCACAAAGGCAGAAACCTTTACAAAGAGTAGCCTACACTTCTATATGTGTTGCTTGGGATTATCAAACGTGCCTGTTCTTAGGATAGAAGACATGACTTTTCCAACTCCCTTGTTTAACTCTTTTAATTGGTATTTAAACTATGTCACACAGAGAAGTTACAGTTACTCGCTTTATTTCCAATGCATTTCAGCTCTGACCTTACCAAGACTATTTATAATGTAACCAGCAACATATTGCAAGATTTTTTAAGCTAAGCTAAGAGTTAGGGTGTTCCTTAGCAATACCCAGCTGTTATTTGGCCAGCACATTTGGCTTAAAGAACTCCTTCTGTCTTCATTGCACCTGAATTCTCACTTCTCAGTTTCTGTAACCCAGAAGGTTGAATGATAAAAACAATAAAGGAATGAAGAAGAAAAAAAGAAAAAAGAAAAAAAAAGAAAAAAGAATTTATGTATATAACTTTTAATCAGAATTAATTCAGCTCTGATTTATCTGTTGTATCCATATTAATTCTGTGCAGAGGATTTCTCCCTAAGAATACTAGAAGTACTGAGGAAGCATTTAGGCCCATGCTGTAATAAAGAACTGGAAGAGCTGTGCATCCCAGTTCCTTAACAAAATTGTTGCAGCCAGTACTGTCTGTACAAGTAACTTGAGCAGAAATGTTAACTTATCACATTAAACTGAAATCTATCAGGCAGGAAAATTGTCAACGCAGCTCTGACATAGTCCTGATGAAAGATGAGAACCTGTGTGAGAGAGAGAAAAATGCTGGTCTGCATCTCAGAGCAGCTACCTACTTTCCAGGAACAATTCAATGGCTGTGGCAGGGGTTTCTGCCCCAACTGTTGTAGCTATTTCAGACTCCAGAGTCAATCCCGTGTAAAGCTCCAGGTCATTGCACTAGCTGCTGGTCAGAGCAAGAATAAGATTTGTTAAGACTGCTAACATTTGCATCTGGGTCAATAAGACGGAGCAGTGAGAGGGCTGAGAAAAGATCAGCACTCACTAATTAGGACAGTGCTCAGCTACCTCCATCTAAGAAGCATCTTTTGGTTTAGGATAGATGTTATGGGGAATATCAAACAAAATATCCAGCAGTGCAATTTTTTGGTTGATCAGGTAGCCCCCACATGTTCAGCCAGTTCTGCAGGGGAATCAAGTACCACACCAGTTCCCCTACACTCGCTGCAGAGAGTACAATGAGACCCTCTCTTAAAATCTTCCTGGAAGAGAGCTTCTATTTAACTCACTGCTTTTCATGCCTGTAGGTTGAAGGAGTTTGTGTTTGCACTGGTAAATTCCAAATAGTAAACTGAAACCATGGTACTGTCAGTCTGTTTCCTGAGAAGAATGCGATGTCTGGAGTCCACTGCATAGCCATTGTAAGCATAGCTCGTGTTAACCCACAGTAACACCACTTTCCAACCCACCCATCCAAGTACAGTCACTGAAGTCAATGTACATCTGGTGATTAAGGGGAATGACGAGTTAGCACCTTCTTTTTATGATAACAGGAAAAATAGCTCATGTAACACAACACTGTACATTGATCATTTTTTGATCAAGGGACAAAGATTTTGCAGAGACATCAGATGGTCAGGAAAAGAGGCGAGTGTGTATCTCTATACAGCTTCGATAAGACAGTCCCTTGTGCATTAGATTTTGTTCTAATCACTTCAGTGCTCCAAAATATAGATAAATAAAAGTGAGTGCAGTGCAGGCTAAAGAAATGAAAGTAATATTGAGAGCTGTGACCTCAATTTAACTGATAACGTGATAATTATCTTTCCATTTCTAAAATTGTTTGGGTTGAAAAAAAAATATTTGTGAGGTTGAAAGGCTATATGAGAAAAAGATGATGAATTTTAGTAAGGGTAAATTTTTACTGAATATCAGAAAAGACTTGCTTAGCTTTCCATAGGCTATGAAATTCTCATGGGAAATGGAGAAAGTCTGGGACTTTTCAGAACAAACCTGAATAAAGCATAGAAAGATTTACTGCAGTGCTGCAGGCGTGACCGTCTTTTAGTTCTGATTCCTTTTTTTTGGTGTTACAAAACATCCTTTTGGGCATCCAAGTTATAGTGGGCATATGCAACTTAAGTTATTTTATGGTAGCTTTGTATAGTAGTTTCCTTATTCACTTTTTTTTTAACTTCTCCTGGCAGGTATTTTTTGACTACAACTTTTTCTATTGGAACTTCAGCTCTGGAAAAAATGAAAGGACATAAAAATTATTTAATATTAATTTTTTTTAAAAAAAGAGAGTTGAAATGTATTTTTGATAAGCATGATGATTTGTTGGAATGGAATATTTTGATATGGTGTTTTAAAATTATTTTCTATTTATGCTAGTCAGTTTAAACTTAAATCTCGGTAGAGATGAAAGATTTCAACAGAACATCTCATTTTGAAAATTCAGAACTGATGGTTTTTTCCTCAGAATTTAGATTTAAAGATACTTTGAGTTCTTTTTCTTTACATTCTATAATTTAGGCCCTAACCCTGAACTTGTAACACTTCCCAGGAAACAGAATAAACAGTTCCTCTTTAACTTACTGGAAGCATACTTAATTTTTCTACTTCACAAGGTGCTGTTTCTTTTATACTGGCTTCAATGTATTCAGAGGCTTTCCAAGACACTCACTGTAGCTTCCTTATTTTGAAAGGGTGTTCTGTTTCTCTGGTCTGCCTCCTTTCCAGCACTGAATAATGATAAACAGATTTTGCAAAAATCTTTTCACTGATGTTTGAATTGAGGAACAAAATTCAGAGAGAGATAAGGTATCACTTTTCACCAAACATGTTACTCTAGCTTTATATCCTACATCTTGATTTGATGCAATGTTTATAACAACATGTTTTATGTATAATGCCATGAAGTGATGACAATCTGCTCTACTGTCATGGTGTGATGTTGAATTAATAGGAAACAAGGTGAGGGCAGAGCAGGCAATCATTGTATGTGTTAACTTCATGATTAACCATTGGGTTCTTAATAAAGTCTTACTCTACAGAACAGACTGCCAAATATTTTTGTCACTTCTACAATATTTTGTCAAGATATATGACCTTGAAAGTCACCTTTAAAGTTATCTTAATATTTCATGCAACTGAGAACTAATGCAGCTTTTATGTACTTCAGTGAGAACACACCTGATGCATAAAATAATCATTAATAGAGACTGGAATTCATAAAAATAGATCGTATACAGTGAAGCATGTTGCAAGAGAATGTACTTCATCTCTTTCAATTTAACTAAACTTAGTGCATGATATTCATTAATTATGCTAGAATGTTTTTCCCAAAATAGAAAATAGAATAATTGGTGCATACCATTTCCATCACAGTTTGTGAAATCTGTTTGGCAGATTACTGAGCTCAAAAGCACTTGCTCAGTTTCAAGATCATCAACCACTTACTGCAAAAGTATTAGTTGCTTGGCTTGCTGCACTATTTCAATAAGAACATCACATATACCCTCAGAGCAGAGAAGACATTATGACAGAAGCTAGTCTGTCCTTCTTATCTCTCAGTGCAACTATTTAGACCTTTTGCAGCTATGGTATGTAAGATGATCATCAGCCATTCTTGCCTACAGACCATACTTTATCTAACAAACTCAGTACTTGTTGATATGCCTATTGTTTCCATGATAAGGGAACTGTAGTCAAAATGCAGTTTCACATTATACTAGGTGATGTAAGGGAGCATAGCAAACAAAAAGATTCCTGCCCCATGAAGCTTACACTCCAGGTATAAACAAGAGACAGCAAGTAGAATATAAACAAATAGTAATATTGGTTTTTTAACAGTTAATCATCCCAACAACAACAACTTTTCTTAAAGTTTTTAGACACCACAGTAAAATAGAGTTTAAAGGACGTGTTGAGAGTAGACAGTAAAATAAGTTCACAGACATTGTTCTCAAGCATGGAGAGTAGCAAAAAAGAAAGAAATAAGGTGCCTACTTCAAATTTAACTAAATAAGAAAGGAAGCTCTGAAGCGGAGGCTAGCTAGAAGCAGGTGTTAATATATTGACACAAAGAATCTGAAGAATGAGATAGATAGATAGAAAAAAAAGGGCCTTCTCTCTTCTCCACTTATATGGCCATGCTCAATGGGAAAAAGGTTTGGGCAGGGCTCTTTTATATAGCATCAAGAAAATTTTGCCACCTCATTCCACCTGAATTTGGTTAGAAGACTGATCAGACAGTAGTGAGTGAAAGCACTCACCTTCAAAAAGGAGCAAGCAGTAACTAACACAGATGTTCAATGCAAAATTGAAATCCATGTTTAGGCAGACTGTCACAGGTCAGGGTTATCAACAGTAACACAGTTTAATGACATTACAAGCATTCATTTTCATGCATTTTGCAGATATCTGTGCCTTAGTTTCTGCATTTGTATCATATGGCTGAGTACAGCCTCTATTAACTAGCATTAGAAATACAGTATCTAGAAAATAAATTATTTCAGATATGTTTATTCTCAAGCCTTTCAAGTT
This sequence comes from Gavia stellata, assembly GCF_030936135.1. Taxonomy (NCBI): domain Eukaryota; kingdom Metazoa; phylum Chordata; class Aves; order Gaviiformes; family Gaviidae; genus Gavia; species Gavia stellata. The sequence goes on from NC_082600.1 coordinate 34,737,757, forward strand.
GGTTTGTGTTAGTGGTAGAAATATCTTATTGCAATAGTAAGGAAACGAAATATTGTCACATCCCTGCTGCTATGGACTAAAGTTAACCAAATAATTATTGTGCCCCCCAGAAATAAATCCAATTGAATCTATGCCACTCTGAAAGAAAAGCTAACAGCTATATGCAGAAGCCTACATTTTTAAAGGTTATAAAACATCTGATAAAAGTCAGATTTTCCTGTAGAACTAAAGGGGGTTTTACATTTATATTTATAAAGCCTTTATACATCTCTATAGATGTAAGTGAGATTCATACTCATATTCTCTAGGACTCTCACCTGAGAATAAATTTTCTATTCAAGTCCTTACGTTTAGTAAAGGTTATACAGCATATATTGTAATTAATAATCCACAGCTGCAAAAGGAAGTTTAGACTACCATTTAACTACTAACCAAAAGCTTTATTTGTTCAGTTTCAGCAGAGGCTAAAATGTAAGCCTTAATAATAGAAATCCTTCCCTTTTGGCCATCATTCGTTCACAAAATACCCTTAGATTTTCTACAGTGTGCTTACAATGCCTATATAACCTGATTGAATCAAGGCCTTGAAATTCTGACCTGTCAAGTCTGCTGCTCAGCTACTTTCTGTCCAAAATTGGTAGCATAAAATCACTAGCATTTATCTATTACAATTATTTATAGTATTGCAATAGTTGATTGATACTTGCCCCTATGAAGCCACTATGGGTTTGCCTCACCTGTTGCTGCTGTTGGCTGGCAGACTGCTGATTTCAGGTGTGAGTAAGCAGGGAACCAGAAGGAGAGACGTGAGCAGCGGGGAAACTTTATGGAAACTATGAGAGTGTGGGAATCTGAGGGTTATTTATACTGCAGAATGTTCTCTCTCTTTTACTGACAGCAGTTAGATGTTGAGTTTCATTGTTTCTGGATAAGTGGGACAGTTTTCAGCTATCTGGTAAAGATAAATCATGTAAAAGTCTGCAAAGAATGTAATTTTTGCTGCTTGAGAAATTGTTTGAGACCTTGTGACATACAAGCTGAGCACTAGTGAGACTGAGGGATCCTGGAACAAGGCAGTCCTGTGGCTGTAAAGGAAAAAAGACTTGATGACAAAAGAAGTTTGAAATAGGTGAGTTCTATCTATTGAATGATAGCTCTTTCAAATACTTCTGTTTAAACTGTAATTGAAATAGGAATTACATTTTCTGGAGTGTTGTCTATGGACTAGAATATGTTTTTTGAGGAAGTGGGTGGTCAAAATCTCTATTTAGAGTCTCAATAATGCTTTCAAAAGTTGGTCGGGACTTGCAGTCTTAAGCTCCGACCTAAGCTTCCATGCAAAACAAACACAATCTTGTCTACCTCCCTCCTAATGACTTTCTTTCACTCCATTTTCTCTTTATTCCAGAAGCTTATAATGCTACTGGGAGTTGGGTTCTAAAATAGTATCCTAAATAACATATATTCCTCTAATGCAATAAAATGTGTACTTAATAGACCATGTTGGCCAGAAATAACATCATTATTATAAATCAAATATACCTGGTTGTATTCTGATGCTCAGTTAATCTAAGGTTAATAGTTATGGTATAAACCAATTGGTCTATTTTGCAAGCAGGACACATATTTTCATCAAAATCCTTTTCAAATTCTCATTTTTTTTCTTATTACACATAAGCATCAACTGCTACTTAATTACAAGCCTGAAAACAAAAAACTATGTTAAGAAAATTACAGTCTCTGTATTCCTCCCTCACTCCCACAACCCATCTCTGCCTTTCCACCTTCTAGCTCTCTCTTTTTCTTTAATGCTAAAGAATGTATTTATGTCTAAGAGAAAGCTGCAAGAGTAAAAAAGTGCTGTCTGAGAAAACAAAGAACAATTAATGAAGAAATAAAAAATATCTACAATGGAATGCCTGTTATTTGCCCTTAAGTGATATATTAGGTACAGGAAATCACATTACAATTTGATGTATGTGTCACTTTAAGAGTGATTCTTGGATTGTGGAGGTAGCTTGTGTGTCATATGATGTAAGTACTTTTATTGAGTAGGTAAGTATGTAATAGCTAAAAGCCTCATAAATCAGCTAAATGTTCTCCCAATTTATAGAGAATATTTGATCTGAGAACATTACCATCTGGTGAACCACTGAGAAAAAGAGAAGACATGAAGAGTGATGGAGATGAATATATCAGATAATATTTTTGGATATATGGTATCTGGGGCTGGCTCTTCATTGCTTGCATCTTCTGTACTCATTAACACCTGTGCAAGTGTAATATACTACCAAACTAAGGTTTTCTACTCACTTACTTAAACAATTTTATAGCTGTTTCTCACGGGGGTAGAGTCACACAGAATAAAACACAAGACAGGTTTTTAATCCTGAGATCTTTCTCTTTTAAACAGTGATAGCAGTTAAGAAATCACATGTTTGAGGATTGTTTGAAGTATGTAAAATAGTTCTAATTAATCTAGCCATTGTTTTCAGCATTAGTCAGCCCCATGTTATTAAAGTGAAGAAGTACACTTTTTTTCTAGTTGCAACTACAAATGACCAATATTCAGTCTATTTCTGCATATTCATTCTTTTATTGGAACCATGAGGGACTTTGAAAAACTATATTTATAAGTTCAGACAACTATATATATAAAAACTATATAAAACTAACAATATCATATGAATTCACTTTGATTCTCCTTTACAAGACTCTTTAAGTAGTACTTAATAAGTGCATTAAACGTATTTCATATTTAACAGCATCTGTCACTAGTATAATAATCTGTACACTATGATGAGTCTGTGTATTGACTGAGGCTGAACTTTTGAACCTGTTGCAACACAAGAAAGCAAAGAAGTATTATTTATTTGTCATATTGTAGTTATAAAATTAAATAACTTCTATTTGCTGTGGTTACTCAAGAAGAGTTGTTGAACATGCCTCTGATTGCTAAATGGATGCTTCAACATATTTTTGAAACTGTGATTTGTGAGGGCTCTGATGCTCTGAGGCATTGCTTGTTGGATTGTTCACCTATTCATATTTTATACAGCTGAATACCTTCCACTTTAAGTCACATCAGAGGCCTTTAAAAACCTTATTTCGCTCGAAGACATTTTTCATCAGGAAGGTATGGAAACAGTGGCAGTGTAAAGTTTCTTTTCCTTTCTGGGCCACACAGGTGGCATATAAGACATCATTCTCGAGAAAAAAATATGCTACTGTAGGATTTATTGTCTGCGTGAAATGTTTAAAATTTCTCCTAATACAAGAATTAAAGGAATTGTCTTTTGCATGTATAATCCTTTCTGGATATTTTGGCCTGCAGTTTTGGCCTGATTCACTGAATTTTGGGGGGCTAAGACCAAAAGATTGCCTAACAAGATATGGGGGCACACTAGTCCCTGATTAAACAAAGCGCTACCTCAAGTACCTTACATTAGAATGCACAAAATTACTATTACCACAAACAGAGTTAAAAAAAAAAAGTGTGTGTTTTGATATATCTGTCTATGAAGAACATAAGACGAGCAAAAGATGCTCATCCTAACAGAGGTACAAGAATAGAACCACCCTTTCTTCCTGATCCAACTCTTCTGGGTTCACAAACTTGTTCATTTGAACTGGTTGGTGCAAAGACCACACAGCATCTAACTCACCTGTGAACTAGGCTTGCCTGAGCATCAGCAGGCACAGCAGTAACAACAGCATTGTAAAGGAACACAGAAGCATTCTGCAAACTGTCTCTAGGAAGGAATATAGCCTAGTCTTATGAATTAGATCCAGGCTGCTGAAGTGACACTCTGCGTCCCACGCCAAGTTGCATTTCTATATGCCATTCCACTTGTATTCTACCTGACCACATGTACTGACTCTGAATGACACTTAAGTTCAATCTGTACTGGTATATGATCTGCTTAGTAAGGTCTATAAAACACTAACATAGTTAGTAATTCCTGTTGAAGAATGGTCCTGTTCAATTATCCCAATAATTCCTCTTTGACCTTAACCTCTCTAGAAAATAGAGATCATGCATTATGTCTTAATTCTAGCTTTTCCTTCTTGAGAGTATAACCCAACTCTTTAAATTCTTTTCCCTAAGCTTTTTCATTTTGAAATACACCTTCCTAAAAACTCTTGCAGCCCTATTAAGCTTGCTAGCCAACTCAACATGTTGTTTCTTTTTTTTTTTTCCCCCTCAAGAAACCTCCTTCACATGCACATTGAAAACTGCAAAAAATTAAAGCATGACTTCTAAAAGAAAGTCAAGGCTTAGATGTCCAAAATTTATAGACTTGGGAAATAAAAGGACAAACATAAGTCTGCCCTCATAAATACAATGTCAATTTCAAGACCGTGATCAACATGAAATTTCCCTCAAAATCAAATAAACATCAATGGCAGGATATTCTAATAAAAAAATCCTGCAGGTCAAGTTGCTGTTGTTCTTTGTTTTTATGTAGTCCTGATGGGTGTTCTATGAACCAGAAATCTTCCGGCATTCTTTATGGAAAAAATGGAAAACACTGAAATGTAGGCTAAGATAACTACAACTGTCACAGTGACACCAGCTGTAGAAAGTGCTTAATCATAGTATAGATGTTTTGTCATCAGCCTGCTGTCGAGATAAATAATCTTCCTCTACTGTATCTAGTTGACAAATGTCAGTCAAAGCAAGACGGAATCCTTTGAAGTAAAATTGTAGGCTATAAAATTTACATATTTGAGAAAGGATTAATTCAAACATCAAATGCAACCATTTGGCTTTGTACTGAAATACAGTTAATTTTTTCTAAGTGATACTCTTGGCTAATCTTACATAATGGAGGAACTTGAAGTTCTAGAAGTAACTATAAGATTGGCTAATGTAAGAGAAAAGATAATTTCCAGGGCAAAATCTTGGTTATTTGTCCTTACATTTCTGCCTTAGTTTTGCTCAGGGGTCCTCATCCGACTTCTAGTGAAATCAATGAGAGCTGGAAAAGGCCATCACAGCATAAGCTTTGTGCCTGCAGGTTTTTTTTCATCTTGATGTAAAAAGAACAGGCATATGACTTTGAACATGTGAGAGGGAAAGAACTACTGCTTCAGAAAAGGACCATGGGGATATTTTTTTAAGGCATAAAGGGAGTTAGGCACCTAACTGTGACTTGTGCCTTTGAAAATACCTGCGTTGCAGTCTAATAAGACCATATTGCCAAACTGTAAGTACAGTTTCCTTCTCAGTGAGCTGATCTTGACAAAAGAACTATTATTTTTTTCACTAATACTACTTTGCCTATACTTTGGAAACTTTTTTTCTATTTTTAGTGCTTGTTAAATATGCAGTACTATTAAAAGACCAATTTTTTAGAAGTCATTCTTATCTTAGCAACTAAATGTGGGAACACTAAATAAAAACAAAAAAAAGGAAGAGAATGCTTCAGGACAGTTCACTGTGGCAGCTTCGAGGCAACAGAATACCTAGCATACCACAAAGATGCTGTGGTAGTTTTTTATTTCTTCCTCAATTCACCTCAGATGTAATATTTGGATAGTTTTTCTCCCTGTATACATCGTTCTTCAGATAACAAACGAAAGCATATGTACTTTAAAATAGGTTTGCATTTTTCATGTCACTATTACCATGGTCCTACTAAGGTCACCTAGCTACAAAAAGTTTGATTAGTTTCAAAGACACTCAAAAATATTAAACATATTTCATATTTCAATACTAGACATATTTCACAAGACTTCCAAAGGAAAATGTATTTGCCAGTAAATCCATTAATGCAAATTAGGATAACTGCTTGTGTAAAGGTTTACATTTTTCAAAAAGAAACAATTGATTTCTCTAATCTTCTCATAAAGACGTTGATCGTTAATACATTCTGACATACTGTCTGCTTTTGCAGATAAAACCATCAAACAATTCTGCTCAGATTTGACAAAAGTAATATTGCTAGACTTCTAGATTATACATGGATTGCAAAATCTTACTTCAGTTATGGCAGAAGCAACTATGTTGGAAAAAATATGTAACATTTAAATTGTCACATGCTAGAATTAACATCTGAAGATAGAAGGGAAACTTTGAGAGGAAACTGAATTTTTTTTTATGATTGCAAGTTATTTGACCTCCAAGAAAGGCTGATCAGCTCCATACAGAAAAGATTGCTTGGCACTTACAATTCTGAATTATATTGTCTGCTTTAAATTTTTCTTGCTATGTTCAAGCTTACTGGTCACAAGTCATCCAGTTGCTGAGGAACTTCCTAACCACTCACATGATTTCCTCCAGCTGTAAACACTGAATAACTGATGTGCACACTCTTGCTTTTCCTAGCTGAATAAAGTGCCTCTCTATATTTTGGTGACTTTTCTACATTCACCTTTCAGGAAGTGAATGATCACAAAATATGGAAGGCAAACTCTGACTGTTATTCCTTATAGATCAGTTTTACACGGGTGGATTTCTATTGCATCAACAAAAATACTTCATGACTTCCAGCAACATTTTGGCTTTACAGGCTTCAAAAGACAATATGTCACTTAACACAGTTTTATTTCAAAGATTTTTTTAATGTAGGTTTTTTGTTTGGTTGGTTGGGGGTTTTTTTGATAGAAGGTTGGTTGGTGGTACAATAAGACACTTTTATTCCTTTAAAATAAATTCAGCATAGGGAGCGTAAATGTACAACCATGCATGTTACCAGTGCCTGCAGGGAAAGCTAGGGCACTTAGTGGGCTGCATATATATATGCCATTACTTAATGTGTAAGTATTTCTCTACGTAAATGAACCCTGAGATTTTAGGATGAATGCTGAAAATCAAGCACTGTTTTCTGTTCAGCCTCTTCCACCAGTGTCTAGTTTGTGCTACATTCACTGAGGAAGGGACCTTGACAACAATTGTTCTGAATTTCATTTGAAAAGGATTATTGGGTGTGGTCCATTGTTTGTTTAGCATGCTAACAGTTCTGGCAAGAATGAATTCCATGAGTATTGCTTTTGTTTGTTTTTACTCCAGCATTTACCTTACCCAAACTCCAGGGAACACATGGATTAGCATCTAAATTGCTTGTGATTCATAACTGCAATACTGTGCTCCTTATTCGGAAAATTATCTAATGACAGTAACTCCATCTATTCTGACAATGTCACACATTGCTCATTAAAAGATGCAAAATTACATATAATGATATATTCTTAGCTTGTCACAGAGAATTCTTTTCAGATTTGATAAGAGACCATAAAAGTAAAAAATTTCCAGACTTGTGTGTCTTAATTTTTTTCTAGAATGTTCTCAAGAGGCTACAGAGAGGAAAAAACAACTCACATATACAGATAATCTACATTCCTTAAGGATTTTTTTAATTTTTAAAATAAATAAAAGTGAGAATGCCAATTCTCTCCAGAGAATGCAAAGAACTTGCATGATTTGAACCAGCTTCTGAAATTTCAATCACAATGTTCACAAGAGTAACATCTATAATTGCATAGACAAACACCTATGTCTTAGTATTTGGTATACCCAATTACAGATTTTGAGCCTGTAAATCTAGCAGCTACAGTCTTACAGCTGTCTGTGAAGTTGTGGCTTTGTTAGACTGCAAGTAACTTTTTATCTGCCATTTCTATCACTTTTCTCCTTTACTGCTCAGCTGCTTTAAACTATAAATGTTATCAGTACCTCCATTTTTTAAACTATCTGGATGTAGTAAAACAGTAGAATTACTAGTTGCTTTTTCTTATTGCCTCATACTCACAATACATGCCTGTCATATGTTATTATACTCTCTTCCAGCTCTGTCGTCTACTTCGTAGCCCACATTAATGAAAATGACAATCGGCTTGAGTCCTTTCTTCTTCCTCCAGCCAGCCTACAGGGGAAAAGAGTTCTTCAAAATAGAAGGGAAAAAATAAAAGGAAAAAAGAGGAAAACATTCAGATTCCCTATGAAATGAGTAAGTAGATTTAAAATTGCTCGTATATCTCAAGTACAAACAAAATACATTTTCCCTTTTATTTTTTTCAATTGATACCACGGACAGGCCACACAATGCACTTCTCTGACAATGGCAGCCCTGTAGAATCATTTTAACATAGGATCTTCCATAAATAAAATCAAGTGGTAAAAGCCAGCCCACATGTGCCAACACAGGGAACCAAAGGCCGTTCCCTACCAGAGGACCCACCACTCCAGTGCTCTAGCTCAGAATGCCTGAAGTGCCAATACTAGCAAACTTCCCTGCTTGGTATGTTGCTTGATGACATTTCTTAACAGGCCTTTTGGTTTTCTTCATCCAGTACTGAGACTTTTAGGTAATTCCAAAGGTTTTCAGAAAATTAGAGGATCATACAGTCAAAGCAAATTGACTTCTACAGAGAATGAATTCCTCTGAGGACCCATGCTGACAAGGCTCAGTGAGCTCTGCCTGCAGTTTAAGTATATGCCGCTTCAGTGATACCAGGGAAAAACCCCATGACTTATTTCATTGTATTTAGGGTTCATGACATAAATGCTGTATTTCTTAAAGGTATTTCTTTACCCTCTGTATTGGCTGACATTGGTTTCTAATAGTTTTATTTTGTTTACTCTGATTATGCAGCAAATAACAAGACTTTAATACTGATACATTAGAATGCTCAGTAATGACTTATCATGATTGTAATACAATTATATAATACTTGTGTCATGGCACTACTAACTTTTTTCTTATACTGCATTTGACATTTCCAATTTAGAGCCCAGGCTTATAAACACAGTAAACATAGTTACAACACTGTATGTGCACAAATAGTTATTTGCAAGTAACTCCTCTGTACCCTGTACCATCAATAGCATTCACAGATTGCTGCTGTGACAACAACTTAAGTTATTGTTCCACATGGATCACATGAAAAGATTTTTCTCCTTTTACTTTTAGTTGAGGACAAAGAATATAAAGTAGGAATTTATACAATCACCCTTATACATATTAAGTTATATATTGAGACTAGCCGCCACTTTGCATTTCTGCTTCCTCTATGTCAAGGTCTAAGGAAAAATTTCTTCACTGAAAGGGTTGTCAGGCATTGGAATGGGATGCCCAGGGAGGTGGTCGAGTCACCATCCCTGGAGGTATTTAAAAGACCTGTGGATGAGGCGCTGAGGGACATGGTTTAGTGGTGGACTTAGCAGGGTTAGGTTAACAGTTGGACTTGATGATCTTAAAGGTCTTTTCCAACCTAAATGATTCTATGATTCTAAGAGCAGCCAACATGAGATGTCAGAGGAAAAGGTCTGAATATGTTCCTTTTCTTCTGGTCTTGTACCTAGGTTCTTCAGAAGACTGACCACAGCCCATGCTTCTCCTGTGTTTTGTACAGGTGTCCTTTGCTGTTAACTGCTTGCTGGGGGGACAATGCCATTTTTTAATGGTGGAGCCTGCCAAGCCTTTTTGCTCTGTTCTTGTGACTCAGGCAGCATGGCTCCCACCACATGTATGATGTGAATTATATGGTATTTACCTCTGTGCCATCCAACGTCCAGTTCCATCCATTGGCCAATCAGTCCAAACTGGTGGCATTGCCTCTGCTCTGGATACCATCCTGTGATCCTGACCTGCTTTCAAAGGCAAATTACTGAAACAGGCTTCCTGCTAGTGGAAAGAGGACAAAATTTGTCCATCCACATCTATACATTCAGACTGCAAATACTGCAATGAATGCTTTATCATGCAGACAGTTTGGAATTAAATGTTATGACAAACTCTTTTTTTCTTCTGCAGTGGCAGAGATCCATACAGGGGGTGTCTCTGAGATCAGGAATGGGACTCTAGGAAAAAACAATGCATCCCAGACCTTCTCCTTAAGATGTGTCCCGTTGTTTTCCACAATGCTCTTCTATCTTCAGCAGGAAATGGTAATTCCTACCACCCCTAATCAGTGGCCCTTTGAAGCTCACCACTGGGTTCCTAGCCCACAGGTCTCCTGAGCCTTTTGAGCTTTCTGCATGAGCAGTCTGAATGACATCTGGTAAGTATAATACTCTGCATTAATCAGATACAGGGTAAATTTCCTGCATCCTAATCGCTAACATTTAGAATTGAGATCAAGTGCTGAAGAACAGAGATTTTTAACTCATACCAATCTGTTAGGTTTTTATACCTGTTTGTTTTAATTTCAGCCAAATTTTCAGTCTCCATGTTTCTTGGTCTCAGTGACACCTTTTGCAGTGAGTTCTGAAGTGCAATTGTGTGTTAGAGGAGAAAGGTATTTTGGAGCAACAGCGTTTTAATTGCTTCTTCCCACTTCTGAAGAATGTTGCTTTCCTTTATCATGAAATAGAGACCCTCAATCTGTCTTCCCCATGCTCTTTATTAAGATACGTAGCTTGATTATCTAAATTGTTTTTCCTTTAAAAAATAAAAAGCCCAAATCTTTCTATACTCTTTCATACAACTCTTTTCCATTTCCAAATTCTATTTCTTGTCTAAATTGGCTCTAAATTCTCTAAAGTTATAGAAATCATTTGGCCTATATATGGACAATATTCTATGAGATATGAGAAAAAACATTATGTATATAAAGGTATTATATAGTTTCACATTATTCTCTACCATTTCTTTCACACATCCAATACTTCATTTGCCCTTTGAATGCAAATGCACATTGAACTGAAGTCTTCATTGAGCTCTTTTCAGTGATGCAGAGGTTCATTTCCTGAGCTGATATGATTAATTTAGAAGCATGAGAGTGGTATGAGTACTTAAGGTGTCTGCCTTATGCGTTAGCTGTTCTTCTTTATGTTATCACTGCTGATTTTCATCTATCACTGTGTTGTCTGTTCATTAATATATATATTCAACACATTCTTTTTCTTGATTAAAATTGTCATTTGCTTCTCTTTTTTCTGGTCTCTTAGCCAGTTTAACATAACATGTGCATCTCTTCCCATGACCATTTTCTTTTAGTAGCTTATAGTAACACACCTTGTCAGATACCTTTTAAAACACTAAGTACATTATATCAACTGATTTTCTTTTTCCCTCTCCTTTGTCAGTACATTCAAAGAAATTAAACAGATCGAGTCTCCATTGTCAGAAATCATACTGGTTTAACCGTTCTTATCAGATGATCTTCCAGGTCTTTTATTATTCTGTTTTGAAGTTTCATTTCAACATTTTTACCAGATACAGTTTTAAGGTTTACTCCTCTGCAATTCCCTGGATCACCCATACAGTATTTAAAGCACATATGAGTATGGTATATGCTTCCTTCTAGTCCTTCATTATAAGAGCTAATTTATTACTCGGAATCAATTCAGAATTACCTGAGTAACCCTGAGGAGGAGCTGCTTATATGAATAGCCTCTGATTTCAGTGGAAACCTCATGTGAGTATCTGATCACCAGTATAACTGAGACACTTGCAGTTCCTCCATGTGGATACTCCCATGATTGAACTACACTGAGTAATATTTTGCTCTACATATACACTCATCATTCTGTACTACACCCATTGGTATCAAAGTGTTACTTGACAAAAGGAAGCAAAAAACTAGTGCTTGTCTTAAAAGGATCACTCAGAGAGTAAGATAGTAAAGATGTGTAAGGGGCAAATTTTTGCCCTTAGGTAGCATCTGCTTTTTAATCTTATACAGTCACTATTGTAAAATTTAAATGAAGAAATAGAAGACAGTGTTCAAAGCTGGATAGCAATAGATGAAGGGAAAGTCTCTTCTCTGACACTAGCCTTTGATGTGTGCTCATCTGAGAGAAAGCTTGGTCCAGAACTGTATTTACATTTGTTATGCAAGTATTACTGCAAGAGGGCTTATGAGTGTAGGGAACATATGGAGAGGCTGGCAGGCATGGATTCCCTGGTGTGGTGGTTAGATTCTTTGCTCTGAAAAGGCAAGCTTTTAAAATTCATTTGAAAACTATAAAATACACAACCAGTATGCCAAGTAGGTCTGTATTTAGAGAAGAATTATAATTGTGAAAAGGAATCACGTATTTTAACATCTAATGCAACTTTAGGCTTTAAATAATCATTCTTTAAGTCTATATGATAGCCAAACATTACAAGCTGAATTAATTTTCGGCCTTGTCACACAATGAATGCATCAAACCTAACGAGTTTCTTTGAATTTTTTTTTAGCACCTGGGCTCCCCCACCTTTACTTATTTATCATTCATTGTAGTAGCTGCTCTTTAAAATCCTGAAAAATTTTCCGGTTTCATAGTGACAGCAATTCATTTCCTCAAGAGGTCTTTCCATTGCAAGTTGTCCTTCAGTTAGACTAAGCTTGATCCACAATCCGTCAAAGTCACTGGGAGTGTTTTTATCAAATTTCAGTGGACTTTAGATCATGTGTTGGAAACATGTGACTAATTTCTAGCTCCTTCATCCTGATCATGTTTAAATCATCAGTGCCATTTAAAATAGCATATACACTTAAATACTTGATGAATCACAGACTATATGTGTCTAGATTTCTTTCTCAGTGTAATATATGCAATGACAGCTAAATATTTTTTCATTGGACTTGTCTAATATTGCAACTATTTCAACTATTTGATATAAAAGTCAAGAATATGCCCTCTGTTAAACTTGGATTTTTTTATATTTAAAATTTATTAATCAAATTTATATCTAGATGCAGGTATAAAATTTTTTAGACACTCTCAGTACAATTTAAAAAAATAAACTAAATGTAAAATGCAAACAAAATAGATTATTTTTTAAAGATTATTCTTTAGGTATATTAAATTTGTATTCCAAGACTAAGGATGAGCACATTTATGAATATTAGACTTCTAGAAGAAATCTAAAGCAAATGAAGTCATTAGTCATTTGAGTATATATTTCTGCATGTAAGACCAGTTTAATTCAGTCTTCATGAAAGCATAAGGAATATGTACATCACCTGGAGAAGCATCGTATCTAATGCTAGAGCTTCTACCTAAGGATCATGAAGAAACTGCTCTATTTCACTGCAGCCATAACTTACAATAGAAGTAATAGACTGCACAGAAAGGAGTATTGCAAATTACTATTACAAATTATTAGAATTGTACTATCCATAGGATTTCACTTTTTATATGTGTTATATTTTTTCTTTAGCTCTCTAGAAAACCAACACCATCTATCAGCTTCTTATTATCAGAAAGTTACTGTTCTTGGTTTTATTTTAGAACACTTGTTTAAAAATGGTTGAAATCGAATTTGGTCAGTTGACCTGTTTCCTCTCCTCTCTTTTCCTCTACTCTTATTTTCTTTCCTACCCTACTCTACCCTACTCTACCCTACTCTACCCTACTCTATTTGTACAACACCCTTTAAACAACTTTAGAATCTGATTGCCTTCCAAAAACGCATTAACTGATGTTACTAACATCTGTCATGTGTAGTTCATTTTCCCTCTCATCTTCTCTGCAGGGACAGGATGAGATAGAAAATGAACCACACATTGTGTGTGCAATGTAGTGTTATATGCATATGCATTATGATAGAGTCTTTAATTACATACTCTCATCTTGTTTTCCCACAGGACCCCTGCCTCATTCAGTACACAGGACAGACACATGGGAGAGATTTAAGAGCACACAGGCAACCACCAATTTAGCAGTTCCTGACTTGGCTTTTTAATCTAATGTAGTGCTTTTAACTGTATGTTTCTTCTTTTCATTTTTTTTCTTCTTCACATGATATTGATCTTTTCTACAGAAAGAGTAGCAAGATAAGATAGTAATCATAAGACAATGAGATGCAGAGAAGCTATTAATTAGACCTGGAAACAATACATAGTTAATTCTCCAATCTTGAGTGCACCTTTACATATAATCCCAAAGTCTATGGTTTCAGAAAGAAAAAACAGGGGATGTTTTTCCCGCCTGTTCCACCTGGCCTGAAAACTGGAGGATGTGACTGTGGATCTGTGAAGCTGGTGCAAACAGGAACGCTGCTAGTACAGAGGGTTTGGAAGAGAGATACTCCTCTGTTTCCACATGGCTTGAATATTAAGTGCATCTGTCATCTCTGTAATGAGTTTCTTTTACAAATAACCAGTTAGAGAATTTGGAGTCCTCTCTGTTATTAACTGGTACCCGATATGTACCATTCTTTGCCTTACATTATAACATGAGAATGAAAGTAAATTATTTGAAGCACGATTAATCTCTCAAAATGCCTGTTAATTTGGTACCAAGATGCTAAGGAATGGTAGCTTGTTTTTTTGCCCCCAAAGAAAAAACAACTGGTTTTTTTAGTTATTCCTTATCAATGTGCTAAAATGTTTGTGGGTTGTTTCTTTTCTCTTTTTTTTTTTTTTTTTCCTTACAATGCATGGAAGTATAAGGTAAAGAATACTGCAGATCTAACATATAGATCATGTATTCTTTTCCTTATTCTGGATACCAGCTTGGTTCCAATTCTTTTTAAACAAAATATGCTTCCATATTTTACAGCAGGTAACTATTTTGTCTTTTTGGAATAACTTCAAAACAATTTTAGACTGACTGTCATAAAAATTTGTGTAAATAAAAGCAGACATGGCTTTCTTTTAATGAAGTAGTATTAAGACTTTATTTCTATCTGTTGATAGAAACCTTTTTTGTTTCATGAATACTGCTGCTAATTTCTGAAGGTAGAAGTGTCCCCTCTGCTGCTGTGTGCAGTAGTTTCATACAAAAATGAGCATGGATGCTGGCTTGTATACATGTTTTGCAAGTAGTTGCCTATGGTAGATTAACTCCATCTGTTAGTCTACAGGCAGGGCAATTTGAATTTTGCCTGTGAAAACTGAACCCAGGCTGAAGAGGGAGTCTGAACCCAAATCTTTTTTTAACTTCAGATCATCTGAACCTGTATAAATGTACTGTAATATGGAAAACAGCCCTGTTAAATCAATTTCAGACCAAACTTGGAAATGTTTGAATAGCTTTAAAGCTTTTAACCTTGACTCTTATTGTATTTTGATGGGGTTTTTTTGTTTGTTTGGGGATATTTTTTACTGTTGGTGCGTGGGTGAGGAAGGTATCCAGATTTTTCTCTTCAGCTATGGATCTTTGATCTCTGCTTCTTTGCAGAGTGATCGCTTGTTCCAGCTACAGTATCCCTATCATATAAAGTAAAGCGCAAAATTGCACCTTTTGTACATGTGCGTCTCTGTAGACAAATGAGCAACACTTACATTCACTTTTGCACTGGAACATTGTGCGTCCATAAAAGGTCAAGTGCAAATTTATCAAGCCCTGATACATCTAAATCCAGGCCTTTGGGAGAAATAAGTTTACTACCTGGATTGCATACCTGTCTTCATGCCAAGAAGCCTGAGTGTCTGTTCCAGATTGTTTGGATGCACTGCAAACAAGTGTCAAAGCAAGTATTGCACATCTGCTAATGAACATTTTCAGATCAGTTATGTGATGTTTGACAGGTTTTATCTCTTGCTGAGTACCTCTCCTCTGAATGTTCTTAAGCGTTAGCTTATAAGCAGATAGTGAGATACATACCATAAACACAGCTGTTACAGGAAAAATATATTTCACAGGTCCAATACTGAGGTTTTCTGATTGATATCCCAAAAAAGTTTTAAAGAACGTTGATGATGCTATGAAGACCTCATTCCTATTTCACAGAGAGTAAAGCTGCATGCCTGTTTGACGGTCATTTGTTTGAGATGAGTGAAGAGGAATTTTGGCTAACTGTAAAGAGAACAGAGAAGCTTTCTGCCTTTTGATGTGGTGTATATTGTATGGAGAAGGGCAGGGGGAGGAACTTTTGCTATCCAGCCCTCTTTTTCATTCCCCGAAGCAGTTGAGGATTTTCTATTTCTGTCACCACTCTTATCAGCATGAATGTACACATATCAGCACTCTGACAAAAACTGCAAAGACATGCATACTACCTGCCAATCCTACAATCTCCCTGTCCAGTCTAATAATTACAAAGTATTCCAAAGAAATACCTGGATTGAAAAGCTTGTATATCATCGTACGTTATCTCTTGCTGCAGGGCACATGTTTACAATACAGCGTTGCCATAGTTTTTGATACTTCATTACTTGCATTCATTTTAGCCTATTTCAAATGTGATATGTGTCAGTAGTATGCTTACATTGCAAGTTTTATTGAAAGAGTAATACACTGCTATTGACAGGTATATCTGGTAGCGCCATAGCTTTTATGCCTAGTTTCTTTGCTTCCCTATTTCCTTTAAAAAATTCTCTCCCACTTTTGCTGAGTTACAGTGCATATTCGTATCTAGAGTTAGAAATCATTCTGCTGAACACATGTTTCTTTTACATATATCCCATAGACATAGGGAAAAACATGCTGCACCATCTAATGTAATATTTTATTTTCAAGAAAAGAAAATCTATTTCTACCGTACTCCTATTCTAGGTGTCTGGGGATCTTTATTTTAAGAGAGCAAAGACTTTCAGGCAACAAGTTAGTAATATTTTAAAATTGTGTTCTGGATAATTTCATAGGTTCACAATGTTTACAAATATAATTTGTTGCACATCAGCAGTGTCATTTCACAGCACAGCCTTTTTTTTTCAGCCCCTTTAAAATAAGTTATAAAATGCTTCTCTGCCACCTCTCAGTCTCATCATTCCATCACTTTTTGAATCTAACATCAGAAAAGGATAGAAAAGTCACTAGGACTGCTGACACTTTCTACATGTTGCAGTTGACAGGCATAAATCAAGATCATATACATCTTATCATTTAAATCATTACCAAAATCAACATAACCTGATGCTGTTTCACCGGTCCAGGTATGTTTGTATGTACCACTAAATGAATTATAAACTCAGCTCTTGTGCAGCACTTTTCATCCACAGAGCTCAAAGCCCAGTTCACAAAATATAGTATCTTTTTTAGAAGAATAAACCTCTTTGTTAGTCTTAGATACATATTGTCTGTTAATATGCTCACTATGTCATAGGTTGTAAACATTTTTATCTTACTAGTTTGCTTTTAAAAATATATTTGGCAACAAAAGCACACTCTTTTGCAGATCAGGAAATATTCTCTACAGTTAAATTCTATTGCTTCATCAGCAAAGAATGCAGCATGATTAAAGAAGGATATGAAATTTCAGTCTCTGAAGTTCACAGCTTGACTGGTATTCAACCCACTCAACAAAGTATGCAGCTGTACTGCAATTCATACTACTGTATTTTCCATTTAGATCATCATGGCATTCAGTCCAAACTATAAAATATGGAATTGGAACAGCAATGCATGTAGTTTGACTCCTATGTTAAACAAATTAAAAAGTATGTTCAAAATCTGTGCCACAGCACTGGTTAAATGTGTTCCTGATCTTGGACTTCAGGACTTCAGGATCAGGAATATGCTCAGTCTGGTGACCAGCAAACACCATATGAACTACTATTTTACCAGAAAGCCTGATGTACATTAACATTTTAAATATTCTAAAAAATGGTAAACTGGATTAAACTATTACTATAACATGCCATATGGGAAAAGGCTGAAAGATCTGCATTTGTTCAGTCTTAAGAAAAGAGGGTGGAGAGGGAATCTTACCACAGCCTTCAGTTGCCTAATGGGAGGTTATAGAGAAGACAGACCAGACTCTTCTTGGAAGTGCAAAGGACAATAGGAGACAGACACAACTTGCAACAAAGGAAGTTCTGATTAAATATAAGGGAAAAAATTTGCAATGACAGATGTAGCTAAGATTGGTCTCTTTGGATATTGTTTTGTTTTGTTTTCATAATTGGTTTGTGGTTTTGATTTAATGATGTGGATCATCATGGTTGTATCATTAAGCATCTATTGAGAGGAGCCTGCCCATTTCAGTGGACAATTTAGCCTGAATGTGAATATTCTCCTCACACACATTCTGCTTTTGCAGAAGATTTGTGAAGGCTTGTGAAAGAAGACTAGGTCCTCAGCTTGTGATTTCATCTTGGAATGTGTTTATCCAGACGTAATAAAGCTCACTTTCTGTTATTTTTAACATCATAATTACCTAAAGCAGTAGTCCTTTAGGTTGTGCCAATTTCTATCCAGAAGAGGTAATGTCTCTCTGTTTGAAGTATTTACTAATACTTCTCCATAATTTTATGTAGAAAATTATCTCTCTATTGGTAGTTGTCAAGATACATAAGTAAAAAACTGTCCAACATTGGTGGCCAAGTTTGAAAGATGTTAATCAGCTATACAAGTATCTACGGGACCCAATCATGTACGTAAGGTATGTTTCAAAGCCCAGAATAGTAAGGAAAAGTTTTATTATGGATTTTATTGGAAGAAGAATCAGACCTCTAGGGCAAGAGTTTGAACTAGCTAAATGACGAAAGAGAAGCTTCTCCATGCTCCCTCTAACCATGCTGTAATAAAACATTAAGTATTTCCAGATCAGTTGGTATAATAAGAAAGCAGATGAGTGAGAAAACACTTTAGATTTCAGAGCAGTTTAAAAGTATACTTCTTCTTTGATCTTGTTTTAATTCATCATAAAACGTGTCTTTTAAAAATACTCCTATTTCTGCAGAATACTGCAAGCATTTCCGTTTCCCTCCTTTTCCACCCCAAAGAAGAAAGGTGATATACTTGTAGCACTCCATGCTTATTGACACAGAGGAGAATGGAATACTTCGAAATTCACTAGTTTTCCATTTCAAATGTTTTCTCTGACATATTAAATGATTAATTGAATTACATTAACTGCACAAATATTTGATAGTTGAAAATGTACCAACAGAAACACTGGGTCTAAAAAAAGAGACTTAAAAGATAAGTTAGAGTGCAAAATCACAGCTACAGGTGCCTTTACCACATGTAATTGTTAAGTTTGTTTCTTCCCCCAACAGAACCCTTCTGGCTCACAGCTTTCTAAAAGTTATATTTTTATTGTTCTTTTCTTTCTTATTTGCTTGCAAAATACAACAAGGTTGTTTGCTAGGGTTTGGTTTGTTGTTGTTTGGGTTTTTTTTCATGGCAGTTTGGTTGTATTGATGAAAACATGTATAACACAACTCTAGGAAGGGCATTAGTCATAAAATATTCCCCTCTCCAACAGCTGAGATTCAATGACAGTCGGGTTCAGGCTGCAAATATTTAAAAAGGACTAGCTCATACATTGCACATCCATAGCATTAAAATAGTTTCAGCTCACAAACAATACACTCAGGTGAATAATCTTGTTGACTGGAGAAGGAGAAAAGTTTTCCACTTAAGTGTTTGCAGGACAAGGGCTTCTAGAAGCATAGAAGGAACAGAGTATAGTTTGTGCATCAGAAATGAAGAAAGGGAGTATTTTTCTTTCCTTAATCAGCTCTCTCATGACTGTATCTTATCTGACATTTTTTTACTGCATGCTGATGAAAAGATGTGCACAGTGTGCAGGAGTTTACTTCCATATCTCAGACTCTTCTGTCATCAAAGGTTATGTTGTACCAGGAATATTGCAATCCACTACATAGTATGCATCGTAACATGAGTTCGTCAGTAATATCACTGATGACAAAATATGAACACTATTTTTTTAGACATAAATTCTAATTAGTTTCCATCACAATATGTCTCCTCTGCATTACAAGGATTTCCAGGACAAGACAGGTGGCAGGGCCCCTATTGCTACGGGTCTCAGTGAAGCAGAACCTCTGTATATAGTTAAGTAAGTATATATTTTAAGATATGTATTATGTTAAGTGTAGGTGCCTTATAGTGCCTTGGTTTATATAGACAACATGGTGATGGAACTTGACATTGTGCTCAGCAACTAAGGAAGATTTCAGCAGTATAACAAAACAAGGTATCTTATAATTACACAAGTGATTTACTACTAGTAACCTGCCAATTGAAACAAAGCATGCTGTGACCAGGGTCTGACAAATGGAAACAAATTAAGCAGATAAGAATGCACAGTTATCTTGAATTCTATATTCTTAGAACTGAGCTAAACTCTAAATTCTACAAGGAAACATGTTCTCAACTTTCCTAACAGATTCTGAGGGGTAATAAGGTACTGAGGCATTATGTGTTACTCTTTAAACGATCCACCTCTAAGGAGTACAAAACCAGGATGCAATCTTAAACATGAGATGCTATCTGTTCTTAGGGTATGCTTATCATCATTAATTTTAATAGAAATTGCACATATGCATTAAGGGAAATATAGGTCCCCTCCCCTTCAGTTTCTTATTTTGTAACACGGTAAATGCCTAGCTGTATGGTATATTTTTTTAATGGAATGCACATTTGATCATCTCTGTTCATTTACAGTGATTTCCTAAAATGTATTTTAAAAGTGAACACATCAGAATATATTTGTTAAAGAGAAAATTCACTACTACTTCAAGGCATATATTTAAGGTAACTTTATGCTTTTCAGTAACTAAAATGTTTATAAGCTGTACTATACTTATTTTATATAGTGAAATTGTGTTCGCTACTAGATTCCTAATTTTAGAACACTCATTTACATTTTAGAAATTCCCATACTAAAAATACTTTTTACCTTTCAAGTTTACTTGACATTACCATTTTGGACTGCCATCCTTCATAAAAGGCAGGAAGTAAAAAAGCCTTAGAAATATAAATATCTTTCTTTGAGAAATTGCTTTTAAAGAGATAGGATGTGTCATCAAGATGAAGTACTACATGCCATTAATTATACATGGTTCAAGTTCTAAAATTTAATCAGATACAGATTCAAACTCATGTCGTGCTCTGTTATCACAAGAGAATACTTTTTAGGTGCACATGCAAGTTTCTTGTGCTTTTAAAGATATGCTTCACATATTTGCCTTCACTGTGACAACTTTTGTGGCTATTCAATGGCAATCACTTCTGTTTCACAGCAGAGTGAAAAAATAAGGGGAAAGTTTAAGAGATCCTTCAGAAACAGGCTCTGCTGCTGCTGATGGAGATCACAGCATAAGCTATTTGCTACAGAAAGAAACAATAATAAGACTATCATTCTCATAACAGTTATAAAACTGTCGCTTCTAGTGCTGGGGATCACTGAGGCCCTTGTAAATGGCCTGAGAAAACATAGCTGGTGGAAACTTCCAGAGAAAATTAAGGTCAGAATTCATATAGCTTTCCTATCAAATCAAAATCAATCAAAAACCTTCCAAAATGCTATTGAAACTTCACCCTAACATGTTTATGAATTATATCATCAGAGGGCTCACTGATGCAGAAAGAGGATGCTACTCTGACCAAAGAAACTTGCTGACAGCAGTCCTGCCAAACATGCATATACATAGGCCTCCAGGAGTAGTATCTGGTCAACAGAAAGTGCTGTCAATTTAGGTGTGAAATACCTCACCAAACTTTCTGTGTGTAAGTGTGTATTGTAAGCAAGCTACTTCTTTTCATTCAAATACTCTGATTTCTGTCTGATTCAGTAAACCTTATTGAGATTAATGGGTTTCTCTAATCTCCTAAAGACAACCCCAGAGGAAACAAAACAGCACAACCTCTAAAAGGATATGTTGAAGTATAAAGGCTGAACACTGAATTGTGCACACCTCGATCACTGTCAATGATCATGGACAAAGTTGTCTGCCTCCTAGGAGTTGTGCTGCTGTCAGGGTGTGAAGATTAGATGATGTACATTCATTTCATTCATACAAGAAGCCTGTTTCACTCACTGCCAAGACTGACTCGTCTCATGGATTGTCTTACAAACATTTTTGAAAATATGATTTTTGTTGTAGCCCATTATACTAAAATACTGGATAAAACTAAAGTTCGTCATTATCCTATTACCAAACACAGCTCATGCTTAAGACATATAGCTGTACTTCATTTAAAGAAAGGAAATTTAAAAATCTATGAGAGAAAAAGACAATTAACATGGTTAGTTGAAAACAGCAGATTAATTATATATGCCCATTAGGACCACCACAGTTCTAGCAAAAAATGAGTGTTTATGGGCAAACTACTGAACTGAAACCATCATCAAAACATCATTCAGAAGACAAGGTCTTCTGCAAAATAGATGAAGCCAGTTGGCAGAGAACCACCTACAGAACCATGATATCAACACCAAAACATGCAAAGAGGAAACTCAGACAGTGATCTACAGGAATTCTATTTAATGCCTTATGTCTGAATACAATTGAATTTGTGGATGTATGTGTATATATATATAATGATGCATCTTACAAAGGTATTGGTATTTTTTCCAATATTGAAACCCATCTAAGATTTTAAGAACACCAGTACAGTGAGGTCTATGTGTAATAAGGGGAACCTCACTGATGGCTACTGATAGTAGTAGATCATCTGAACAAATAATAGGTAAGTGAATGACATGGAAAATAAGCAGTTTTGAAAAGATGTGGCACCACAAACTTATTCTTAAAAAAGCCTCCCAAAACCAACACTTTATGGATTCCCGGTTTCCTACTCTAACAATTTCTGCTCCTCATCTCATTGCAATGTTAGTAGAATCATAGACTCATTTAGGCTGGAAAACACCCTTAAGATCATTGAGTCCAACTGTTAACCTAACACTGCCAAGACCACCACTAAACCATGTTGCTAAGTGCCATGTCTACACTTTTAGATACCTCCAGGGATGGTGACTCAACCACTTCCCTGGGCAGCTTGTTCCAGTGCTTGATAACTCTTTTGGTGAAGAAATTTTTCCTAGTATCCAATATAAACCTTCCCTGGCGCAACTTGAGGCCATTTCCTTTTGTCCTATCACTTGCTACCTAGAAAAAACCAACACGTACCTCACTGCAACCTCCTTAAAAATATTAGTAAAAAACAACACCCAGAGTTAGGCCATGAATCTGTGCCTCAGTTTTCCATTTACATGGCTGAGATGGAGACAAACTGCTAGCTAAGAAAAATGCTTCCATATTACATACAAATGAAATTTTCAGTCAAAATACACTGAAAAACCCACATGAAGATTGCGAATCTGACCCACGCCTTTCCTGGCTACTAAGAAGAGTTCAGAAAGCTGCAGTATATCTCCTCCACAACAAAAAAGTGACTATGAGCATTATAAGCAATTGGAAAACATCAGGGTGGTAAAAAAATCTCACAGAGAAAGTGATGTGAAGTAGAGAAAGCTCAAAGGGAATTGCACTAGTTAAGATAAAATCCAGTCAAACTCCAAGTAAGAGTTTCAGCTATGGAGAAATAGAAAATGGACTTTCAGCTATGGAGTACATTAAAAAACATGTAATGGATAATCTGAGATTAGGGAAGAAAGGAAAAAACAGGCTTTACAAAACAAATACATGGAGAGTGAGAGATGAGAGATGTTCGCAAAGAAACAGTTGATTTATGAGACTAGTTCTTGATAGAGATGTTCAGAAAGAAATAGTTAATTTGTGAGACTGGATCACTCAGGCAGGCGGTGAAAGTGACAGGCAATGCTTACTGCTGTATATTTTTTTGCTGAGCTTAACAGGCAGCTTTTCTGATTAACAGCAGTTTGATGTGGTGAATTTCTATAGTATTTTCTATAGTATTTCTATATATTTCCAGTAAGAACAACAGCTTTATATTGTAAAAACTGCTACTCAAAGTGAAGCTACCATATATGAAGCTGATACAGCAATTTTATTATGTGAGGGGGTTTTATTACTTCACATATAGAATATTCTTTTGCTAGATGCTTAATTTAAAAAAAAACCAAAACCCTCAGTGTAAATCCACATTTTTTTGAGATAACATTTAAATTGCCAATCTCACAATTTCACATGATTTAAAACACTATTGTGATCAATCTGATGTATGAATATACACTAGTTAACATTATATAAACTACGTAGTACTTACAATCACTATTTTTAGGAGAAAAATGAAGGGATCCAGAAATAGACTATAATGAAACCAAATGCTCAGTGAAAACTAACACGGCTTTGCTGCTTGATTTACAAGTTTTGGTACAGGACTGTAAATGCTAGACATCTGTACTATTTCCATTTCCCAAGCAGTACCTAAAATTGTTGATGAAGTTGAACTTCACATTCACTTTAAATTTCCCAAAGCAGTGAAACTCTGCCAGTTTCTGAATTTTAGCCAGATGTGATATGTGGTTTGCCCCCAGGATCTATTGGATTTCTCACTGGCTTATTTAATACAACCAAGAACCTATTTCTGTTATGTGTTTCGAGAATCCAACTTGTTCCAATCCAGAACTAAGTCTGCAACTGAACAGTTTACTGCTTGCATTTATCTTTATCCTGCTCCTTACTCAGATAGAGGGTTGAGGGGGACAAGAAGAATGCCTTATTTAAGCTACAAAAGAAAGGGAAAAATGTGGGAGTAATCCTTAAATCTGTTTTCTAAAATGACAAATGAAGGCTAGATCGGAACACACTTGGTACACTACCTCATTCACAGCTAAAATATTCTCAAGTACAGTTCACTATTGGAACAAATGTGTAAAAAGTTCTTTTCTGGACTGTGATTCCTTTTTTCCCAAAGTAAATCCTTATATACTGGCCAGAGATACCAAATCAACACAATCATACTGCAGTCCTCATTAGCATACAAGACTTGATTTTTAAGATGATCCAAAACCCTAAAATGCAGTAAATAGAAACAGAATATATGGGAAAATGGCGCCTCTTTATCCATAAAGGTCCTACATGCATTTAAAAATGCAGACCCAAACCATACATACCAGTTCAAATACATGTTACTATCAGCATTCTCTCTAGGGTCAGATCTATTGCATCCTATCAAAATGTTTTCATGTGTGTCAGGAGATTATAGCCCAAAAATGATATTACACTAGGAGCCAGAAGGTGGTGGCTCTGTGACTAGGTGTTATCCTTCTGAGGTCTTTCATCAGAGGCGGTGGAAATTGGTTAGACTGATCCTATGACAGACAAGATCATTCCAAACTGGGAGACTGCTTCACTTGGGAAAACAGGCAGTTTTTGTAAGTGCTGCCAGAGGGGCACAAAGAGGCTAAAAAGGAAGGAGAAAGTAACTGAATTCATGTCTACTGTCTGCTTAATAAAGAGAAGCTTAGTTAGCCGTTGTCATCTCTGTTGAAGGTGAACTTCACGGTCCTTCCCTGCATCATTCTTCATCACCTGCTGACAAAAAACTTTTCCCAGAAAAGGAAACACCGAGAGAGTTCAGGCAATATGTTGATGACAAAACAGAGCAGGTGGAGAGACAGACTCAGCTATAGCTCATCAACAGAGTTCTCTGTTCTTGTAGGTACAATTTTCTCCTTTTCTTCCCAATATCATTCTGAAAGTAGACCATAGGCATTTTACTTTTTAGTTTACATGGTTTAGCTCTGTATGAGAAATTGTAGGCTCTTTGATTCTGTTGCATAAAACAAACCATGTGTTAGCGAAAGTAGTAAAAAAGGGAGGGAAGACGTCATAGGAAAACGGGCCAGACTTGCTCAGCAATGTGCATTCCATGAAAGACTTGCATTGGAAATGACAGAAAAGCATACATTAATCTATAAACCTCTCTCACTCTGAGGTCTAAAAAAGCAACTTATTCTGCCTCAAAATAACATTATACAAGGTCTAAAATAAATATATTTGGTAGCTTAGCAACCACAAATATTTAAATATACATAAGTCTGGTCTGTCAAAATATCACAGAAATTGTATACCACGAAAAACATTTTATAGACAGACAAAATTAGTCTTGTTGTGCAGGGTTGCCATTATTACCCTTCATGGCAGAGTGGAAGTGTTATTTAGGTAACTGGCAGTAAGCGCTAAGTGCCTGATAGTCTTAAGCTAAAAACAAGTTATGCAAAGAAAAGATGTGCCTCAATTGATACTGTCTATGCCAGTAACATTTGCTAAAATAATAAAATAGCCTCTGCCAGACAGAAAGTCCTGGATCATCTAGTGGAAAGCCTGTTCTGACATGATAGAAAAGCTGCAATACGTAACTTGAATGAGAATCAAGTAGTCACAAACACAGCTATTTCTAGTAGACAGTGGTTGGCCAAGATTTAATCATAGCAAATGTTTCCAAAGTCAGTCCCCAGCGTAATTTTAATCAGAAATAAATTTTCATCCTGAAGCATTTTGCATACTAGGTTCTAGCTATTCAGCTAGCATGCACTGAATGTTCTGTTCCTTGACATAATAGCTTTATATTAGTTAAGGATCTTTATATTGGCTGTTACCTTAATAACCAGTAACTTTAAAAATAGTTAAATAGTTAAAACTAAGAAGGGAAGAATTCAGTTTATGTAGTCATGGGTAAGAAGCAGTATACTGAATATAAAACCTGCACTTGGCAAGTGGAAGATATTTAGATCATAGAATGATAGAACAACCCAGGTTGGAAGGGATCTTGAAAGATCATCTGGTCTAACCTTTCATGGGAAAGGGAGCCTAGATGAGATCATCTAGCACTCTGTACAATCGCATCTTGAAAACCTCCGGTGTTGGGGACTCTACCACATCCTCAGGGAGGTTGTTGCAGTGAATGGTTTTGTCACTATAAAAAATTTCTTTCTTGCATCAAGATGAAACCTCTCCCAGTGCAACTTGTACCCATTGCCCCTTATCTTCTCCATGTGGCTCCTTGTGAAGAAAGAGCCTCTGTCCTCGCTGTAGTTGCCCTTTAAGTACTAGGGATAGTGAGATGAGGTCTCCCTAAGCTTCCACTTCTCCAGAGAGAAGCAATCTACCTCCTTCAGTCTTTCCTCATAGGGCAGGTTCTCCAGCCCTTTGAGCATCTTCATGGCCTCCTTTGGACCCTCTCCAGTTTGTCTGTGTCTTTCTTGAACTGTGGAGACCAGAACTGGACATGGTACTCCAGGTGTGGACTGACAAGTGCTGAGCAGAGTAGGAAAGCACTGAGTAGAGTGGGAAGATGAAGATGGTGATTTTAGAAATTGGCACTATCATTCCAGAGGACAGAACTGGGACATGAAATGCACAGAGTTCAGTATAAAGGTGAAAACATCCACAGCTCCCAGCTTCGATTTCCTCCCTTCAAAGGCAGAAGGTGCATGAACAGATTTAGCTGAATGGTAATTAAAATATATTCTCCCTTCATATATAGGACAACTCCTGCTCAACATAATTTGAATGAACCAGTACAGCAGGATGCACTTTCACTGTGCAGGGAAAGAAAGACACATCTCACAGGTGCCTTCATGACAGCCACGAATATAGGCTACCTGTGTTGCCTAACACACAATTTATACTTGCTTAATTTACATACATCTTAAAACTTTTTGAAATCTTTTGTACTTTTACAGTAACAGTAAAACTAATTACCCATTCCATGAATCTTTTCCTGCAAGGTAAATTTCTAATTTGGAGTTTGGTATATTTGGGCTTTTTTATTATTATTTCTTGCTTTTACTACCTTTAGAATGCTGCCATTCACGAAACTTGGAAATTATCACAACGATGTAAATTTTCACATAGTAAAAATATTTATTGCCCTCAGGCACAAAATATTTTGTCATTTGTTCAAAATCTCATTTAAATGAGGAATATTATCAACATTTAATCATTTCTTTAGAAAATAACATTCAGACATGCCAAATTTTCAATGAACTTATTCATACTGATTCTAATAAGCTGAACAACTTGTTTTGGCTGCAGCTATCTTTTTTCCATATGGAAGTGCTTCTACTAGCTTTCTTCCAGATTATGTGGTTGAGAGGAGGATGTGGAGAAAAGTCATGTGTTGTTTTTTGTGGCACAAATTCAGTTTGGGGACTAAAACATGCAATATAAATTGCTCTCAGTAAGCCCGAGGGCACGTTTTGGCACTATGACAACCAAATCTTTACCTTAACAATCTGTGTCTAAATTCACAAAGTATATAACAGATTTAAGGATCCATCCACTTTACACTAAGCATACATCTGCAGAGATAGCATGTATTTTCACTTAGGTGTATTGCACTACAGCCACTTCAGTGTTATGCACAAAGGCAACTTTAGCAAGATTAGGAAGGAAGACACTGGCGACATTACAGCAAAGAGAGCACACAGATCAGTGCAATCAGAAGAAAAATGGATGTAGTAGAGAGTAGAATAAAATTACAAAGAAAAGAAAAGCTAGTTTTCTAATTAGCTAAATCAAGAGAAAACAATTATCTTTTGTACCAAATAAAAATAAAATTATTACTAAGAAAATTCCATATTTATGGTGCAATATCACAAGCAGAATTTAAGTCCTTCTAAGGCTCAACTACCACCAGAAGGAATTTTCCTTACCTCCCCATAGCTTCAAATGCAAATTTCTGCAACACCTTTTGTGCCAGATCGATGATATGATTGGCTGAAAATAAGTCACTTACTTACTTTATTAAATTCATTTTCAGTAGCTGAGTAATGGCCACACAAGCAGCAGCACTAGCAAAAGGAAGTAGTGGTAATGTACAGATAGGACTGGGGGAGACAGGGCTCCACTTGGCAAAAGCACCATCTAAAACTGCCGGTAAAACTTCAGCCACAGAAAAGAATGGTCAAAGGATGTGAATGAATGTAACATCAGAGATTAAAACCTTGTGCTTTCCAGAGAATTTTGTACTCAGATAGTAGGGCAGAAAATTTTTCATGAATCCAGATTTGATATATCGTAGAGGAACTTTAAATCATCAATTCTAATCAGAGTTGGGGACCTGTTTATTTGATCTGCCCTTAGCAACCAATGCATCGAGTCAAAAGTCTCTGAGAGAAGAACTGGCTATTCACTCAGCTGTTAGCCTGAATGAGCACCATGCTCTTGTCTTTGCTCTGACCATCCATCCAGGACACTGGTCCTCCCTTCACAGACTCGATACATAATGGAGAAGTTAGGACAGAAAATGTGCAGTAAGAAGAATTTATTGTTGAACAAGGACTTTTCTATGGCCTATATGACAACATTTGCACAAACATCAGAAGAAGAAATTGAGACTGGAGTTGATAAGGCAAAAGGTAAACAATTTGCTTCCGTAGCCATGCTGGAATAAGGAATTCCTGTGTCACCTCCTTGTTTTCTTTAGATTTTGAATTATCAACTGTCACACTACGGGGAGCAGACTGAGCATTAGTAAGTGAAGGAGATCACATTGAAAAGGCCAATCCCAAATGTAACAAATCTTGGTGGAACAGAGATCTATAAGGAAAAGAACATCTTCTGGATGACCATACCATATCTGGTACACACAGATTTCTGACACATATATGAAAAACAGTTGTGGAACCAGATAAGAGAACAAAGCAATGAAGAAGTTCAAATAATTTCCTAAATGTCCCAAGTTATCTCAATAGATTATTTAAAAAAGGTATAGAATCATCCAGATTACACTGTGTAATTGTTTTAACACAATGAATACAAAAATGAAGCAATTTTAAGAACTGAAACAGACTTCTTAAAAGTTTATGTGTACTGAGCCACAAAATGGAATATAAAAGAAATAGGGGAAATTAATAACAGACACAAAAGCCAATCTACTGAAGGAATAAACTTCTACAGGCAACAAGAAAAAGGAAAGAAAAAAAATAAACCACCCTTGCTAAAAAATAATCCTTTAAAGTATTATTCATGTGCATCAAATCAAATTATACTTAACAGAACAGAATTCATATGTGTATATGGAATAGAAATAGCTCTGTAACTAATGGTGGTGGAAGTGCAAAAGCTTCAAAGACTATGAACAATTTCTCAAGTATTTGAATTCTAACAAAAGCTTGTCTGAGCTATTTTGAGTTACTTCTGGATCTGTAACACTGAGCAGGAAACCTCTGAAGAACAGCCTCTCCTGTGAGAATTTCAGACTCTTTTTTTGGTCAGCTGAAAACACTGGGATGGTTCTGCAAATGTCTTCATTGTTAGCCTGAACTCTGAACCTGGGAAGGTCAGTGGAAGAAGCTCTCCTCTTGACTTCTGTGGGATGTAGTGAGACCTTGTAGCAAGCATTTTAGAAAAGTTCTATGCACTGTGAAAATTTTTTTAAGGTATTTTGGCAGTCCTTAGAGCATCAGTCTTTTCTCTTCAGGTTTGAGTAATTTTCCAAACAAAGATACAAGGGGCACAAAACTTTTCATCTGATCTAAAAAGCTTCTCCATTCTCCATGTGCTTAAATTAACTTCATAAATTTGATATACTGAAAGTTCCTCAAATTACATAACACTAACAGATCCTAAAGGTCATTATATAAATCTTCAAATTTTTTAGCTTGGAAGGTGAAATCATAGTTTAAAGTTTAAATGCCTAAAGTGCTTTCCCCTTTCTTTCTCTTTGAGGTCAGAAAAATAGCTGGAGAAATATTTTGGTTTATAGTACACATGCAAAAAAGTAAACCTACTAGAACCCATTAGTAAATGGGTTATTTAAGAAAAAAAATCAATTGTCAAATATCATGAATAAATATAATAGGTTCCTGAAGCCATTTCTCTGTGAAAATAAATTGTTTCCTTTTAAAACTTTTCATTCAATAAAACGTGATGAATTCCGTGTAGGGAATTTGGCAAATACATAAGTATCGCATGTCATTTTATGGCACAGATCTTACTTTTTCAAGTAGGATGTCAGACGCAGCTTAGGCTGAATCAGCTGAGCTGTCTGCAAGTAACTATCATACAGAAGCAGATTCAGGCAGAATATGCACAGCTGAACCACTACATATTTCCAATCCAGCAGAGCTGTGGCCGAACACCAAAGCGGCCAATAACATCAAAGCATTTTACAAGCAAAGTGAGGTGGATGATAATGATCTACAACAGTGTTTTTCACATTGTAGGCCGGGAGATAGCCCAGTCCCTACGAGCAGCTGGCATCATCAGCAAGGCCCAAGAAACACTTCAGATGGTGGTGCTTCCTGTTGGTTATTTTGGAATGGGTTGTGCCAGAGACAGACTACATCAGTGGTGTCCTGTTGTGGGTTAACCCCAGCAGGCAGCTAAGGCCCACAGAGCTGCTTGTTCACTCTCCCCAAGTGGGATGGGGGAGAGAGTTTGCAGGACAAAAGTGAGAAAACTCATGGGTTGAAATAAAGAAAGTTTAATAGGGAAAGCAAAGCTGTGCACGCAAGCAAAGCAAAATAAGGAATTCATTCACTACTTGTCATCGGCAGGCAGGTGTTCAGCCATCTCCAGGAAAGCAGGGCTTCAGCACGCGTAGCCACTACTTGGGAAAACAAATGCCATAACTCCGAACATTCCCCCTTCCTCCTTGCTTCCCCCAACTTTTATTGCTGAGCATGACATCATAAAGTATGGAATATCCCTTTGGTCAGTTGGGGTCAGCTGTCCCGGCTGTGCACCCTCTCAAATGCCTGTGCACTCCCACCCTACTCCCTGGCAGGGCAGCGTGAGAAACAGAAAAGGCCTTGATGCTGTACAAGCACTGTTTAGCAACAGCTAAAACATCAGTGTGTTATCAACACTATTTTGGTCACAACTCCAAAACACAAAAAGCTGTTATGAAGAAATTTAACTGTATCCCAGCCAAAACCAGCACATGTCCCCAGTTCTCAAAGGCGATGCACCCAGAGGAGTCTTCTCAAAGTTCTTGGCATGGGAAGGAAAGCATCCACAGTCACTGTGGTGGGTTAGCCTCAGCTTGCAGCCAAGCACCCACATAGCCTCTTGCTCATTCCCCTGCCTCCAGCAGCATGGAGCAAGAAAATAGGAAGAACAAGAGAACAAGAAAACTTGTGGGTCAAAATAAAGACAAGGAGATCACTTCACTTACCAACTACAGTTGCAGGCAAAACAGACTTTTGAGGATTTAATTTATTGCAAATTAATATAAATATTTGAGGGCAATATTTAGGTATTGGGAAACAAAAACAACAACAGCAAAAAAGAAACAAAGATTTACACACTTAGGGAAAACACCTTTCCTCCCCCTCTCCGAGGCTCAACTTCACTCCCATACTCATGCCGGGGCACCTCTCCTCCCCATTCAGTCTCAGTCTCACTTTTTCACCGCAGACACCTCTCCTCCACCCTTTGATATCACCACAGGTTACACTCAGTCCCTTCAGTGAGACAACAAGCAGTGTGTGCAGTCAGGACACAGTGGTTTCCTTCTGCTGCTCCTTCCTTCCCACTTTTTTCCTATGCTTCAGTGGGGGTCCTCCACAGGCTGCACGCCCTTCAGGGAAGTACATGCTCTGGTGTGGGCTCATCCACAGGTCTCAGTCTCTTTGGGGATATTTCTGTGCCAGAAGCTTGGCTGATCGGGTCAGCTTTGGCATGTGGTGGGACTGTTCTGGGGCTGTCTGGAACCAGCTGTGTCCAGCACGGGGAAGCCCCTGACCTCCTCCCACAGAGGCCATCCCTGAAGCCCCCACTCACTCCCAAAACCTTGCAACCTACGCTCAATAGTTATGTATCATTATGCTATGCGGTTTGTCCATTCCTGTTCGCTGGTTTCCCTTAGCCCAAATAGATATGGGAAAGATAAACGCTCTTCAACACTTCTGACCCCTATCAGGAACTGAATAGTCCAGAATAATGAGTCCAGAATAATAATCAATTTCATAATTTCCAAATGTAATACCAATATTTATGTGGAAATTTCATCTAGAAATCATAGTGTTCCTGTAGAGAAAGTTCTAACCCATCTGACATACATCGCTGTATTTTCTCATATCTGCAATAAAAACCAATTTTCTCTGAAGGCTTGAGACTTCCCTGCACCATTAGTATCATGCTGTAAAACTCTGCCTGGTTTTAGTATTGGCATTATCGTAAACAATGCCTAGTCTCAGAGCATTCAACATTTGAATCAGAGACTTATATGAGTTGAAAAGAATGTTCTTACAACATGAAGTAATGGCAAAAGCCTTCTAAACAACTCTGATTTTAATAAGTCTTGAATCACGCTTTTCCAAACCTCTAGACTTTTGAGATGCTGCCATCACTAAAATCTTATTTCTATAACACCGCAGATAATTAGCCTTGTTTATTTAAACATATTCTAAATTGCTACTAGGTTGCTATGTTCTGCATGTATTTTTGTATTAAATCTTATTTTTTAAAGGAATATACTTCTATTGTAATATAGGTAAATGCCACTCAGAATCTTCAAGGACAGTAATTACTAGTCCCATTCAAAGACCCAGTACAGTTTCTTGATTCACAGTATTACAAATGTCCCAGTCTGCATTTTCCTCCATTTCTGAATTTTCTAGGAAATCACAGTATGTTTCATAATCTTCCAACTGCACACTATGATACAGCAATTTTTGTGTTATTGCCAGAACTAGATTCCTCTGAGAATCATTTTTGTAGCCTGTAGACAGTCCTGTCTGATAAGGTCCTAAATAGAAAAGTTCTACTTTATACAACTAAAGAAGAACTCCCTTTCATTGTTGACTGTGATATTTAAAATACAGGAAAGGATCATTATTCAAAAATCCTATTTCTATGCTGGTCACATTCTCAAACACATACAGTTTAAGACACAATTACATTTAATATGCAGAAACGGTTACAGTTTAATATACGTACACAGCTCAGCAAGGCAAAAGAGAATACGTCATTTTTCAATAACTGGTGTTTACTATTAAGAGAGCAATACAAATTATTGTTATATGGCATTATACAAGTACATAAATGTATTGACTTACAAATTGGGAAAAATGCAACTGATAACAAGGACAGAAAGCCGTATTGATTTCTCATATAGACTTCCCAGTTTCAGAGGGAAGACACAATACAAGAATAGGCTTGTGGTCATTTTAGGACTAGAACTAACAGGGCACAGTTTTGCTCTTGCCTCAGTGTTCTTTTTTGATCACAGGACAGTTGCAAAAGGCAGCATTTTCAAAACTAACTAGTGATTTTTGACTGTTCAACTCGAGCTTCCTGATATTATCAGGCTTCATATTACAGTGATGTCAGAAAACCAAGTCCCTGAGAAGTATCTCAGCTACTGAAATATTCCATATCAATCACTTGAGAATATATACTTCAGATCATTATCGTGTGAGTAGTATTACTTCCTTTTTTCCTGTTTGTCAGCATCATCTTCTTAGTCTATAAACTCCTTGGAGAGGAGTTATTCCTTGCTGTATATTTTGCACACTTCTTGCTGCAGTGGGGCCCTGGCCTTGCTTAGGATTTCTGTTTTCTTCAGCATGATTAATTACAATTAGCAGTTAAAACAATAAAGGAAATACTTGGATGTTCCATTCAAGACTTAAAAACAGATAGGCATTTTCATTTGGATTTGTAATGCGGGGTTTGATCAGTTAAAAGGTAATCTACAAAATTCCATCTGAAGGGTAAAATAAATTGTTTCAACATTTTTCCTGTCACATAAAACTGCAGTTTTTGTCATATGAAAAACAGTCCATATTTGTGTTAATTTCTGATTTGGCATAAGGCACCATTGGTTAGTCTTGGTGACGGCAGCTCAGAATTTTACAGTACGAGATCCCTAATTTAAGACATTTGTGAGCTCTGAATCATGCAAAGATACTCCGAAATTAATGCCATTTTATGTAGTTAAAATCTTAAATTCCTTTAAAATAGCTTTTAATTTTTTTTTTTAATTAAATAATAAATGAATTCATGGTAAGGTGTGTATTTTCTCATTTGTAAAAATGTCAATAACGTCTGCATTAGTCTGAGGAAATGTATATGCTATCAAGAACTTCCTATGAATCACAGCATCTGCTCTGACTTCCTCCAAAAATGTTTTGTAGGACAAAATGTTAAAGAGAACAGAACAAAATATACAAATGTTACGGTCTGTTGACCAATATATATACTGTACCATGGGATCTAATTTTGCCTTGTGGGATTTTGTACCACTGACTTCAATGAGAACAACATAGTATTATCATGAAGATATATCATGATAAATTATCTTGATTAACTAATTAGCTTAGTAATAACATTGACAGAACCATTGTGGAGAAGGAAAACTTCAGAGGCATTTTACCATGAGAAACATTCACACAGAAATTCCTTCCATGTTACTTTGTGTACTGTCAGTAAAGTGCAGTAATTTGTAAACAGGAGTATCTCAGTCTCCAATGTTGTTCCTTTTAAAATGGTCACTACAGGTAAATAGGAGAAACCAGTATTTACTTTCCAGCTATGTGTATTGCAAATAATGATGCTTTAAAAAATAAGCAAATGCCCTTAAGAAGTTTACAAATTTATTTGGCAAAGTATACATGCTAAAGCAAAATAATATTTTTTCCTATGACGTAAGACACAAGTTCAAAGGGTTGCTTACAGTAGCCTGTAAAAGACGATGATTCCTAACACATCTCTTCTGTAAGCTACCTCTGATAAAAGATTACCATTGCAGCTCATTGCAGCATCTTATCATCATCCATTACAATATTCATCTCAACATTTTAAATCTGTGTTTCTCAAGCAACCTTCTACAGAGGGTTTTGCCCTGATATCTCATCAAAACAAAAAAAGAAAGAGCTAAATGCATGTTATGGTTTGTCTGTATGACTCCAGCTCAAATAAAATGTCACTGTAGATTGTACAAATCACTATGAACAAATACAGTCTTCAAGCCTGGTGTAAAACATCCCCAGATAAGACTCTAAGACTATCAAATGCAGCTTTGGGACACGCTTTTGTCCCCTTCATCTTTAAGCTCATAGCTCAATCCAATTATCCACAATTTAGCTTCTGCCAGCGATTTGTGTACACTTACGTTGCAGAGGAGGATTGTTTTGTATGATTCAAGTGTAAAACTTTAGCTTACAAGCCAAAAACATCTTCAAAAGAAAACCATGAAATGAAATAGTAAAAGCATGAGATAGGACTCTATGATACAAAAAATTACAAAAAACCCAAACAGTTTCTAATCACATGTATTAACTTTCACTTCTGATAACTTCTTTTAAATGAAATCTGCAAAACACAATTTGCTCATTTTGTTCATCAGTTAAAAAAAAAATTGTATGTAAAAAAATTTTCTTCCAACAAGAACATGACTGAGGAAAATTTTGGGTAGAGGTACACAAAGTTCTGAATTCCAAACCAGAAAGCACTAGGGCTTAAAACAAGTCAGCAGTTTTCCAGAAGTTAAATGTTTGTTTGTCTATTACTTTTCGGTATTATTTCCACATCCATTGGAGTTAGAAACACAGTATTAGATGTTTGGTTCTATCCAACTGAAGCCATCCAGAACAAAGACTTCTAGAATATTAGTCTAGTTCTTAGAATACAAATATTTTCAGTTTTTCATGGCACGCATTGTTACAAGAAACCATTCTGGCAACTGAGGACTAAGTGACCAAGAAGCTTTCTCTAGCCCTCTTCATGTTCTAAATTTCTCGCACCAAGTGAGAAGACCAAATGAATTTCTGTTGACTTGATTCTGCTTGAGGATTCCTCAAAATATAGCCACTGGCCTTAAATAGCTGTAGACCACCAGTAGAACAAGACTGTTTTGCTTAGCTGTTGGCATCATTCTCGAATGCATTTCAAGTCCTGACTTGCATTATTTTGGCTTGGTCACATGCTTTTAGTCACATGATACCCTAACAGTTTTGAAGTCACATTTATTCTAATAATTTATTCCATGAAAAAATATCCTAAGAAATATCAGAGGATTTTCTATTAGCAATGATTCCAATGTCCAGTGTAATTGTTCTGGTCAGAGGTTAGAATCTCATCTTGAAACAGAAATATTGTACAAGATTTTATTAACAGCATTTCATCCTGCATACCATTTGAATACACAGGCAGCAAAAGGAGGTTTCTACTAAAAAATTCAGATTTCCACCAAAGTACTAAGTTATTTGACAGGACAACACTTGAGGGGCTAACCTAACTCTGCTAGGATCACCTATGCAAAAGAAATAAAACTGGTGGAGTCCAACAGTAATTTCTTAGCATTCTATTACTATTTCATGGAAAATTGAAACTCCGTCTAGGAAAAGGGGCTCAACTAGGACTACACTGTGTCACACTAACCTCCGGCTGCTGTCAGAGTACATCAAAGCTGTTAAAAGCATTGTATATTACAGCAGACAGGTCAAGTGGCCTTAACCTGGCACTGGACACCACAAAAAACATGTGACCATAAGATCAAAGGGTGGAAAAATAAGGTTTCGGCCACAATTCACAATGATAAAATCTCAGCACACATCACATGCCACCTGAATGTCTTCTGTTCCAGTGATCTGGTCATATGGGGTAAAGGGTGTGTTTCTGTTCTAATCAGTTTGAGTGTCTAACTTTAAACAATCCACAGTAAAAACACAGTGTTTTAGAGTAAATTTAGTAGTCATACTTATTTACACTAGGTAAAGGTAATTGTGTTTAGTGTGGTATGTAGTGAAATGACAGGCTGTACTCATCCCTGATCTTACATTTATTTCCCATTCCAGAATTAAAGAACCCATAATCCTAAATCCTAAAAACCTAAGAAGCAAACATAATATTTCTACAGCCTTAAGGCCCAGGATAAAATGTAGTACCTAAACACTCAACCTAAATATTCTTATTGTTCCCCCAGCTGAGTGCCTCCCATCTAGTTGTTATACTTTTACTATCTCTGAGTTATCATTGTGAAACGATTTCACGACTTATCAAGTCAAGTATGGTTATGCATGTTTGCCAGCTTTCGGATATGCAGTACAAATGGTAATTATAACAATTCTAAATGATACATCTTCCCAGTGCTTCAGATTCAGTGAGTTAACCTTAAATGCAAGGCAGATTTAAAGATGAACAATTTACTTAGATAAAGGAAAACAGAAAATATAATTAATCATTTGCCTATCTTTCAAGCCCAGTTTACAAAACCATGGTGCAACTTTATTGAGCTCCAAATTGAAGGGTGACAAGGTTAATACATAGCTTTAGACCTCATGGTTTCATTAGCAAACACATTACAGACTGCAAAGCTGAACTGACAGTAATGCTAGGCCCAAACAAAGTAAATAATTACTGGCTTGGCAAATGAGGAAGCACTTGCAGAGTTTGTTTACATTTGGTTTTTGGAAAATTCATGTTGGCAACAAGTCAAATACAGTTTGAGTAGTAACTGTGGCAATTGCTCACAGATGCAGCTGGAAGAACAACAAAAGAATGGATTTATGGTTCTTTTCTCCCTTGCATTTTTCCCCTTTGTTGCCTTTCTTCTTGTGCTGTTTCTTCTATCTTTCTCCTTTTTTTTTATCTCTTTTTTTTCGTTTCTTTACCATTTTGGATCAATAACAAACTTGTAGCCACAAAGATAAGTGGGTTTTTGTGGCAGATGGGCCTTGGAATGTATAAAAATCTCATGTTGCATTTTGTCTTTTGGCCATATATTGGAAAAGACACAGCTGTGTTCAAGCTGCACTCATAAAAGCCTTGCTCCCTAACAAAAAGTATGAGTGCCCTCAATTCTTGAAGGTCTGTACTGGATTTTCAAGAGAAATGTATCACTTCCATGCTGGTGGACTGTTAACAAACTTTATCAGATGCCAGGGATACAGAATTGTGTCTAGCCTCAATTCCTTTTATGCAATTCATTGTTTGGCTATATAGGAGAACTTGAACATATTGCTTGGAATTCAAATAACCTATGAAAATGGAAAATAACTCAACATCCTGTAGCTGATCTAGAAAAATTGTGAAACTGCAGTTCCCTTTCCAACATTTTATACAGAGTGCAATTATTCTAAACACTAAATATATTAAACTTCCTAATATGCAGTAGTATCAGAGGATAAAGAATCAGTAAGAATCAAGTATTAATAAAGAAAGCTCACGTAGAATCACATAGATATCACGTAGATAATTATATAATATATAGCCAACTAATTATATGCAGAAGAGGACTAATCATGTAAACTCAATAAAAGTTTGCAAGCAGAAAACAGCAGTAATTGTTAGAGCTCACTTTCAGTCATAGTGAGCAGAAAGTGTTCGGTCAATTTTTGGCAGATCAGCTCATTTTATTAAGTGCATTTCACATAGGAAAATTAAGATTCCTAGTCTGATCAACAGGAACCTCCTTTATCTTCCCTGTCTTAGCAAACTACAAAACCAAAGCCTCATTAGCCCATGCCTCTGAACACTAGTAACACCACCAAAATAATTTGAAATTAAACAAACAGATCACAAACAGAAACTTTAGTGATCACTTGTGTATCTATCTTAGTTATTTTGCAGTTATATACAATGTATTGTTTATAGTATGCTAATGTTACTACATTTTTATTAGCCTGAAAATAATTAAAATACAAACTGTGTTAAATTACATTTCTGCATTTCACAGAGCAACTATAAAATAACGTAATAATTTTCAATGCTCATTTCATTTGTCTCAGGAAAACAGAATGAGAAGGAACAGTCCTCTCTGAAGAGTGATCAGGCCAGGATATACTAGGCATATATACTCCTTCAAGACCTTGGGTAGATGACAAGATTTTCTCAGCTTGCCGACATTCACTGATTGAGGACCAGAAAGGGCCATGTGTGCTGTCTTTCCAAACTATAGATGCATTGACATCTGAATATTGCATAAGAGACTGTCCTGTGACCAAGATATAGCTTTATTTTTCTTTAACTGTTCCATTATTCTCTGTGTAGGAGAGAGTGTATAGAAGCAGAGACAAAATATCTGTGGAAAGCTGCAATATATGAGCATTCACAATTGAAATAAATGAAGCTATTCAGTAAATCTTAGTATTGTTGATTGATATCATCATCACCACCAAGTTTTCCAGTAAAATGTTGGAAGAAAGTGTGGTAAAAAAAAGTTTAGAGATATTAAATTTATCACTAGCTGCAGAAAAAAGTACATTGGTAAATACAAATTTAACCAGGGAAAAATCCATAACAATAAAAAACAATGAGAAAATGGCATGGTGGAAAGTACTTCCAGACGGTGTATGAACAGTGTGCAATATTGATTAAGGTATATTCTAATCAATATACAGATACTTCAATGCTTTAAATGCAGCAGCTTTGATGGCCTAAAGGGAACATTGTTCCACTGAGTGCAAAGGTTAGATACCTATGCTCTAACAACTGTGGAGATGTGATGCAGTCTAATTATTATGGGGAATCAGATTCTTACACAAAATGTCAAAAGTGCTAAATATCAAGGAGGTAGGCAACACTGGCAGAAATGTGTTGTTTGTTTGATTTTAACATAAACATTATTTGAGTAAACCTTATAATGATATTTCAGCAATATTACATTTATCACCTCAATATCAGTAAGTATCCTCTAAATTTGTCCCTGCTAATGTTAGTGAACAGTAGAGAACATTGGTGAACTACATGAAAGTTTAAATTTCTTTGCAGAGAAACATCATCATTACACTCTGTGTGTTTTATAAAAAATACTTGTTTTCCCTTTACCTTTTGTCCAAAAACTATCAAGATTATTTGGACATCAGAAAATTTGCCTTACTATGGGCATTTTATTGAGAGATAATCAGTAGGGAATGACTCTAAAGCTCCTCCAGAACTCACAGTGTTCTGCTGATGCCCAGTGGAAGATCTGTGCATAGAATAAGTGACTGTGACTCAGTGAGTGACACCTGCATCAGCTTTACTTTCTCCCTTCCCCAGCGTAGGAAACGGACTTGAAATAGCATCTTCTAAAACTGCACAGTTCTTAAAACCATATCTACCATGAGCTGACTTATCTTTGATTCTCTGCAACTACCTCTCCAGGTTTGATGGGAGTCTCAGCAATTTGATAGAAGAGTGATGTCAGTTTTCACAACCAGTGTCAATGCCAGTTCATGAATTTGCAGCTGCCCTGTTCTCTACAGACCAAAACCTGTTTGATCTCAGCCTTTACCATCTGCTGTCTCATGACTAAACCAGAGGAATCATTTCCCAAAGTCAGGTAATCATCATCTACATTAATACAGGTCTGGGTCGGTATGCCGCAAGAGCATTTTAATCTTTCTAGAGATCTGAAGTTGTCCTCTATTTTTTGATATATAAAAAAAGGTTTGTCGTTTATTCTTTTACACTGATTTTTTTTTTCAGGAAGATGAAAATTTAAATGCCTTGGTAGAAACAAAAGCCATAGAGCTTTATCTGCACTGCATATAACCTGACCAAAGTTTAAAATGGTCATCAGTATCGCCACTGTCTCACCTTGTGCTATGCAGACTTCATTTGTTGAATTCAGTGGTAACTACAGATGCTCAACATCTCTTCGTATCAGGTACGTACAAAAGAAATCTTCTGAACAAGCTGTGCATACAAATACATATATCTGATAGAAATCCAAGATTGCCTTAATAATATGCAATGTGTTCCACTAATCCTTTCCAGTGATAAATCCCAGCTAACAGTAATAAACATATGCATCACAAAGTGTTTAAAAGTGAACATAATTTTTCATTTTAAAAAGAGTTGTTAGCTTTTTTCCAAAATTGAAAAATATTTGCAAAAATGCTTTAGAGTAAATCTGAGCAATTTCTGTGTTCATCAGTAACTGACAATTGTGACAGTATGAGAAGTGATTTTTCAGGAGTGGCATCTGATTTTGTAGGCTTGCCTTGTGATGTCAGGTAAATATATTATATTAGAAGTTCCAAACTCAAGTTGCAAGCTCAAACAGGAAAACCATAATTAAGGATGACTAAATGTAATGTCTCTGTCTTTACTAACATAATGCATCAGTCCAGTGTAACAAAATACTAACAAAAATGTTATGACGCTGATAGATTCTACCTTTACTCTAGGATTACACTAACAATTATCAGCAAGGTCTAGGTTGAACATGCCCTGAATAATCTGGAATGCCTGGCAGTTAGAAGTTTTTACATGCAAGAATACTTTCCCAACTAGAGCAAAGAAAATAATTTAGGATGGTAAAGAGATTGTTAATTGTTTTAACACCTCAGAGGGTTTCTAGAGCTATTCTACCCAACACTCTGGAGTTGAATATATGTGAAATACTGAGACTTGGAGTAAAGCACTCTGAGCTAAGGGAAGGGCAGTGGAAGTGAGTGCTTTGCTCGGGGGAAAAAAGAATGCTCTGTCTTGTGGCCCTCACAAAGAGCATTTCCAGAAGAGAACAAGTACCAACAGTATTTACCACACCTTGGTGAGATCTTAGTGGAGTTTATCTGAGATTAATTCATTTTAAGATCAGTGGAAAAGAAAATAAACTTCCGTAGCATTTCAAGTATGCAAAGTATCCATATATGTAGTACTGCTTGGAGACAGAAGAAAAAGTGCTGTTGCCTGTAGATATCTGGTAGATTGGTTGGTTGCTTTAAAGATTTTTTAATGGCCTCAAGAAAACAGGTCTGAGCTTAATCAAATTTAGCACAGACTACCTTTTAAAAAGCAGAATGCATGAGTTGTTAGGCTTAACATCTGAGAATTCGATACAGTTGCACCTAACTACCAAACCCAAAAAAGACCTAGGAAGCTAAAGCAAATCACTAGGATTTAGACTGCTGAATTTTAAAGCACTGAAATTTAAGTCTGAATGTTGCAACCTAAGACACCGTCAGTCAAAACAGGAAACAACCTAACAAAAAAAGAAACTACTCAATGTGTCCATCCTTTTTACTTAAAATGTAGTTTAATTTGTCTCTATAATGTGATCACATCTTTGCATATTCATAGTACTAGTCGGGATTTTGAAATCTAATGTGAATTTTTAGATATTCAGATATATACTTAAATATAAACATAAGAACAACTGTTTTGTTTTCTCTTACTAGGGAAAAATAACAAATGGAATAAGACCAAATAGCTATATTATAGCAAAATACGGATGAAAAATGTCCCGGTACAGAAAAAATTAAACCGATTCATTGTTATCAAGATCCACTTTTGCTATGACTCTGGCAAGCCATCACTGAGTAAGTCAATAATCTTATTTTAATATCATCTCCACTTTCTCTCTGCTGTTGCATTTTGTGTTCCACTGTCCTGTTGCTTCTGCATTTTCCTATGAAGAATTAGACCAAATATCTTTAGGACAGGGACCTCACAGAGTTTCTGAATACAATAAACTGCCTAGCCCAAACTGGGGAAGTGTGAAATAATAAACAAGCCAGCCAACCAGCCCTCACAC
This sequence comes from Gavia stellata, assembly GCF_030936135.1. Classification (NCBI taxonomy): domain Eukaryota; kingdom Metazoa; phylum Chordata; class Aves; order Gaviiformes; family Gaviidae; genus Gavia; species Gavia stellata. Next base: position 34,780,679 of record NC_082600.1, read on the forward strand.
TTCATCATCTCCCAGTGGCTTGCAGTAATATTTTAATGCATTGTTCCATCTCATAAAATCTGGCCATAATACAGTACTTTGGGGAATCAGGAAATAATGAAATTTCTGTCACTGTTGGCTCTGTCTACATTACAGAAGGGCTGATCCTGATGTGGCTATAGGACACAGATACCATGTCTGCTGTGTTTCCTCAAACAAAAGCAGTCAGGCAGGTCAAAGCAAATATTTGCCACTGCACCTCGAAGATCTTACATCTTACCCTTCAGCACTGGCGTACCTGGCCAATCAACCAGATTTTGACCTTCTTTTGTCTTTGTTGTCAGAACAGAAAACAGCAAGCTAACCAGAAATTCAGGTCTGGGACATTTCAGCTAATAGCTGAGAGGTAGTAAGGAATAATATTGGGCACAGATTTAGAGCACCTACAGCATGCCCACATGATGCTGGTCATTGAATTGGTACAAACCTATTCTGTTGGCTCAAAACTATTTAAAATCTATGAAAGGGTAACTTTGTCTCTGTATGTTTCATGCCATATTGAGTATCCTTTTTATTTCTACAGTCAATATAAAAGACAGTGAAGGTAAAGCAGAATAAAAATCATGTTGTATGGCATTTCAAAGGAAAAGCTTTGCCGCATTTACCTCAGTGTGAATCACATTCCTAATGACAGCTGATATTCAGGTCAAAGAACATCTTTTAAGCCCACTGTTACTGATCGTGTAAGCACACTAATGTACTTTAGTATAAAATCAAGCAGATTATCCTAAACCACCTTCAGCAATAGCTTTAAGTGACTGGAAGTCTTCAGTATGAGTTCAGAGGCCAGACAAACCACACACAAAAGATGTTATGTAGTCCTCAGGCTCTGGGAAAGTTTAAACTACAGTTCTCATGAAGAAATCATGAGATGCAAATTGGTGAACAGGCTTTATTAATTCAGCTGTTAACTTGTTTTGTTTACATACTCCTGGGCAGAACAGTGAATTTCATTGGTTTTGTTAGATTGAAGCTGTGTTAACTCCAGGTACGTACACCAAATCAAACACACAGAAAATGAAAATGCTGCCTCCAAATTTAAAAAAAAAACCAACCATAAATCAACACTTACCAAAGAAAGTCATTGATGGGGACAGACTTTTTAGTAGGGCCTGCTGCAATAGGACAAGGGATAACGGTTTTAAACTAAAAAAGGGTAGATTCAGACTAGATATAAGGAAGAAATTGTTTCCGATGAGGGTGGTGAAACACTGGAACAGGTTGCCGAGAAAGCTGGTAGATGTCCCACCCCTGGAAACATTCAAGGTCAGGTTGGACTGGGCTCTGAGCAACCTGATCTAGTTGAAGATGTTCCTGTCCACTGCAGGGGAGTTGGACTAGATGACCTTCAAAGGTCCCTCCCAACCCAAACTATTCTATGATTCTGTGATTCTACAAAAGTGAGGTTGATAGGCATATCTGTGGCAAAATATACAGCATTTAGTGAGATTATAGGTAATATACATAGTGGGAGGGCTGTGGGTGGGATGATAGTGATAATCCATTAATAGTGTCTTTAGAGAAAAGTTATATCTGATATCTTTCTAAGCTTTGAAAGCTGTAGGCTTTCCTTCATATAACTCAAAGTTGTTCAGGAACTCTGGCAAATCTATAGTAGGTGGAAAAATATTTTCACCCTTTCAATTTAAAAAAAAAGTAGAAAATAATAACAATACACTCCCTAGATGTGGGAAAAAAACCCATTCAACTACTCTTTCTCCCTCTCTCTCTCTCAAGTTACCTCATAATTTTTCTTTATTTCTTCCTTAGTAAGATCTTCTCTTTTTCTTAAAGCAGTAATAAATTACACTATTTATTGATCTATCTTCCTCACACAGACAAGTTTCTGAGCACACTTTACTTTTTAAAAAAATGTATCTGCATAACCTTGTATTTCGTTAACCATGCTAGAGATATCACTAGAGTAACTTGTTTCTTGAGAACCCTGTTTGGGTTTCTCAAAACAACAGAGAAACCTTTATTCCAGCTATACCATGTCTCCTTTGTTCTTTGTAGTCCCTCTGGGGTGCTTAGAGAAACAGCAAAACCCTACTCTGCCTCTCTAACTTCACCCTCTGGATCCTGAAAGGCCAAAACACAGATATCTAAATCACATCCATTTTTACTTCCTAATGAGCAAATTTTTCTAATAGAAATGTCTGCAATTATAGCATTAATGAATGAAGTGCATGTAATGTATAAATAAACAATAGGTTTCAGTGTTTATAACCACATAATTACGCACAGAAGAATCAAAATATAAATACAGCAAAGCTAGCAAACCATGAACAAAAATACATCATCAAAAGCTTTACATTCCCCCTGCCTAGTTTTTTAAATTTAGGCAAAGCTAATTTACCACCAAAAGCTGTTCCACAGTATTTTAATGCTTCCTACATTAGACACCAGATCTTAGTTTTGCATTTCACTGTTTCTGGCCCATATTTCAATTTTAACATGACAACAACACATATAATTTTGCATAGCATTGATAGCTTCAAATTGTTTAAACAGGTTACAGTATTTTGCATATTCTACATATGACTATATAAGTCTGATTTTCACAATCTTGTACTTAATATTTGTAATTGTTGGAAACATGTAGTTCTACATAACATATGGATTCTGCATACCTCTGGATTCCATCTGTGGACATACTGAGACTAGCCATTTATTATGAAAACTTTCGCCTAGGAAAACATTAGAAGGCTTAGGTTGTACATCAAGAACTAGACTGTACTTGCTTGCTATCAGTTTCTGTATATAAAGGCAAGAATTTTCATGTATTTTTACAGGCATTCACCTAGGTGATCACATTTTGCCAATATCCATAGATTTTTCTAAGATCCATAGATAGTGTAAGCCAAGAATTGCAAATTTTTAGGCACACTGCTATCAACTATGTTTTCAAGATGAGAAGCCAAAATTTCAGCCTTAATTAATCTCTCTTACCCATTGTAATGGGTCCCTTCTATGGAAAAATCAATACTTTTCCCAAATAAAAGTAGACAAAGCCATGTCACAACATGATAGAGCACCAGTTGTGTTTGGACTTAAGACTAGGCGTAGCTAGCAAAATAATACCATGTACTAATACCACACCTGACTTATGTTTATGGTCAGCTACAGCCTGTTCCTAAGGAAGAAAACCAATTGTAGACTCTTGTCTGTTAATATGTTGAGCTATGAACATTCAGCCAAACAGGATTGCTTAGCTCTGCAGGTACAAAGTAGCCTTTAACAGAACAGTGCACGCTGGTGTTATTTACTTCATTCTTAAAATACAACAGTGACAATCTAGCAGGCTCCTAATCTGTTTACGGGCCTCCAAATGCAGAGAATTTATTTATTTAACATTTATCATCAAGCTGACCTGCCTCATAGTAACATATCATATTGCAGGAAATGAAAGAATCATTCCCCTGCTTTTTCTGTGAAATTAGAAATTTATGTTCAAAGACACTACTTTTCTCTACTATTTAGATGTAAATATGTCAGAGATACATTAAAATGGCATTCAATATAGACTACTATTTTTAAAACAAAGTTGTCATTCTACTCCTGGTGAATTGCTCATAAATTCAAGTTTAAATAAAGAGATCAGATTACATTAAATGGATTTTGATATCTATAACTTTCTGCAATGAATTAAAAGTGGCTGATCATGTCTCAAGTGCATTTAATTTTCTGTTGATTCATGTACTGCAATATAACCTTCAAAATTCCCTTATGCCAACAAAGTCACTCAGATATGCTGAGTGCAGGAGCAGATTAAAGTGGTTATAAGACTGAAAACTATATCAAGACATCAGATAATGCAGTAGAGGTATAATGAAAGTGTAAACAAAACCTGTAAATGTACAAATTAGTCTTCATATAATCCACTGCTGAATTCAAAGGAGAGTTTTGGTGTAAGAAGAAGATATATTAAGCCAGAACAAATTGGTAAGGTCACTATATTGAGGTTGTTTCATTCTGTCCCATTTAAGAATTTTCTGTTCAGGACTCAGCACTGAAAAATATTTGCTCTCCTGTTCTCTGGAAATAAACTTTATCCCAAAGTCAAATTTAAAGCTAAGGTGTTTTAAAGGCAGGACTAAGAAAACATTGCACCTCTTTCTGTCACCTGCTTGTTTTTTAAGTTACTTTCAGAAATAACCTTTCTTACTTTCCTTGTATATGAGCTTTTTGTTCCTGTGTTGTGAAATCCAATCCATCCTTTAAAGGCTTTTTAAGCTGGCAAAAATGCATTATTGCAGATGTAGTAACTTCTATTGTTTCAGTGGTAGCTATGGTTATGGATGAATGCTTTCAACAGAAGTTAAGAGAGATAATGAGTCTTTAATGATACAAAATCACAGCCTTGTGTGCTTACTGAAGCCGAACATAAGCTTCAGCTTTCAGTTAGCAAAGAGAGCTTACACAGTATCTAAGCTTTCCACAATGAAAGTATCCACAAAAGTGTTTTCTTGCATAACTTTGTATCTCCCAAGATACTATCAGTGAAAGTTACCTATGAAGCTAAATGGTTAAATGACATGAATTGTGGGGAAGAAAAAAAAAAAAAAAAAAGAGGGAAAAAAGAAAAAAAAAGACACATCTGGCAGTGATAAAAATAAAACTTAGTTTTGGTAATTCAGTATCTCTGTTTATGGATCTTTTGTTGTCATCCTTGTGATTTTCCCGTAGACTTCTCCTCCCCAAAAGATATGAAAGATATGAAAGAATTGCATTCATCTAACACTCCAGTACAGCAACACTGATACCAAAGATGCCTCCTTACATACCTGCTAAAGGATATGTTTAAAGATCAGGATGTTCTTAGTCTGAGCATCGATTGTAAACTGTGATAAAATGTGCATATCTTTGCCTTGTAGCTATGTGGGTCCATTGATTTTGAACTAGATTGGTTTTGCATGCCTTTACAATGCACTGTACATAATTTGCAAGTGGGAGATTGTGTATCCAGAGCAATGCATTTGCACTAACTGCTGCGTCTGGGCAAACCCGATTTCCATGCATTTGATCAGTCTCATGCTACTGTATCTCTCCGTATTGGTATACTAATGTGTTGAATCAAATCCACCACAAAAAGCACAGGATCAGAGAAGGAAATACTTGTACCATTCACCCGCGCGTCTGCCCTTTAAATAGCTTACCTCTTGCACCAAGTAGATTAGCGATGATAAATAGATTGACTGCCATTTCAGTCACAGTAACATAGTATGAAAACATCTTGCATTCAGTGGCTAATCCAGACTTCTGCCTCCTCTGCCAGACCACAAACCTTTCATCATAAACTTCTCCATTCATCTTACGCTGGCATGAAGGGGCAGCCCATATTGAATACATCTACAGATGTTTTATTAGCAGCACATGGTTTAGATGCTGAAGTTATATGAGAGCATACTGTGATTCAGCTGCAGGTGTTTACTAAATAGGAAATAAGCAAAAAATATAATGGAGACACTCTAGGAATGAGGCAGTTCAGTATTAATTTAATTTACTCTGTGTTTATAGTCACTGATTTAAATGGAAACCTGCTGCTCTTCTCAGTATATTCTGATTCCCCATAAGACAAATTTCGCTAGATATGCCTACTTCCAGTCCTCTGACCACCCCTTCTATACTGTCACGTTTAGTAACGAAATGCCAGCTCCACACTAAAAGGAGAAATACACTGTTCACATATTGCCAGGGTGCCATGGGGGACGTGGTGGTGGGAGCTCCCCACGGAGGGGCTCAGGGCAGGGCCTCACAGCCAGGGCCTGTCCAGGAGCAGGGCAGCCACTGGGCACCAGGGCAGCCCCGGCCTCGGGCATCGGGCACTTCCCTGGGGCCTGGGCCAGGGCTGGGGCCGGATGTAGGCCGGCAGATGGGCCTGTCCCAGCAGGGCCCATGGCTGGGCACGGCAGGGCTGTGGGGACCTGGAGATGGGCCCTGCTGCCGCATCGCTGGGGCCCGGGGGGGACTGATGGCCGAAAGGGGCTGACGTGGGGTCCTGGGCCGGGCAGGGTGGGGGGAGCCCCATGGGGCTGACACGGGGTCCTGGGCTGTGGGCAAGGTGGGGAAGCCCCAGGGGAGGCTGCGCAGGGACAGTCAGGGCTGTGGCCACCCTCAGGGCCACGGTGGATGTTGAGAAAAGGTTTAGATGATTCTACATTTAAATTTATCTAAGTATGTAATACTCAATTCCCCTGATACTTTTTTCTAATAAATGGTCTCTACATGTTATACAGAAAGCTAAAATTGGGTGAGGGGTTGTGGGGGAAGAGGTGAGTGGAAAGAGATGTTTTAATTTCATTAACAGGTTATTAAGTCATGGTTGTTTCTGTTTTGAAAACCAAAGTGATAGAAAGGGATTTCCAGGTGAATTGTCACGTAATTAGTACGCAGAAGTATTCATTTCCTCTTATCACTCATAGTAGTAATCGGTTTTTCCTTCCTCCATGTAACTTTTGTTTGTCTTCTATAGTGTAGCTGTAATTCTGAAGGAAGAATAAAATATAACTTTTGTAAATTTATTAACAAAAAACCCATGAATAAATATCACATGTCTTCTGGAATGGATGCTTTACATTAAGAAAGACAACTATAAGCTCCTAAATAGCTGGAATCTGAGGTAACTGCATAGGATATAGTAAAGAATCAAATTACTGTGTTCAGACTCGGAGTCGTGTTCAGATACAGCACAAGGAAGTCCCTAGATAAGAAATCAAAGGATAAAAAACAGCATTTCCTTTCACTTAATACTTTTAAACTTGAAGATCAAATTATTTGCAGCTACTAAAGTTTTTTGGCCCTTAGCGGTTAGCAAAAGGGAAAACATTTCCATTTGTTTAATATGGTCATAATGGAGGGTTTATGTTTTCATTCACTAACAATATAGTTAAACACCCAGTTAATTTCAATCATACTGCAAGTCCAAAGAACATATATTATGAAAAAAAAGCAATTTAAAATTAGATTTAGTCTTGTTTGTTAGAAGGTGCATCCTGTAAGCTGTAAAGACATGTAGGAATGTGGCAAAACATAAATCAGTGCAGTGAGATATGTCAGAAGTTTAACAAAAACACTTTTCGTACAGTTAAAAAGTGTTTAAACTGCTGTTATTAACAATAGCTTCTGATTATTTTATGGACGCACAATAAGAATCTGTACTTTCTATTCAAAACATCCACATTTAGTGTTTCAAGTACATGTTTATAATATATACAACAAGTTTTTTTCTTAAGGGGAAAAGGAAAAAATCTTTTCTAACAAGAATAGTAAAGATAGGATGGGTTGGGATTTTCAGAAGTATCTTCAGGAACAGGAACAGTGAATCACATACATTATCAGCGTGTATTCAGATTAGCTTTGCATCACAAATAGTCCAAATTTATATAATGCAACTCTCACTATTACATTTGGATCCTTCAAATTAAACAGCCCTGTTTCAAAGTAAGATCAGTTGATGATAGCAGGTTTCTATCAGTTACCATCTCTGTAGTTCGAAGAAAATGCGTAAATACTTACTTCATTAGCATCTTACCAAATCTTACCTAACCATATACAACTACACTGTGTTTATACAAACTCCTGTATGCAGGCTCTGAATAGCCATTCTGCCTCTGGACTAGCCTCAGGAATGAAATAAATGGAACAAAATTCAGAGATGAGTTGTGTTGCTAGTCTTTACAACATTTTGTTCCTTATTCTCCTTTTCCACACCATTCATGAGTTTATAGCTGTCTATGCTACCCACATTCAACCATTTCCAGATCAAGAATACTAGTAAATATTTTTGCTTCCTTCTCTACAGCTTTTCTATTATATGATTCCTGTGATGGTGGTAGAACTGTACACAGTATTCAAAGCATGGATACACCAATTACACTGTGTTGATTTAATGATATTTTGGGTTGGATTTCTATTTCTATTAAGATAATTTACAAGACTCTATTTACCTTTTTTGACACTGTGCATTGCACTGATGGGAGCTGAAAACCAAGCAATTCCACACGCTCTAGAGGGGCAACAGGTATTTTATATTCCATCACTTTTATCCATAATTAGGTTATATATTTCTTACATACACTATTTTTCACCCAATTATTCTGAAATTCTTCTGCAGCTCTTTGAAGACTTCTCAAGAATTGGCTGTCTTGCTTAATTTGGTATCATAGACGAACTTCGTCACTTCTAGCATTTTTTTTCTCAGTGATATGCAAATAAGTTAAACAGAGCAGAGCTTGGGAAACCTTTTTTCGTTTTGAAAACTGCTAATGAATTCCTAGTTTCTGTTTTCTGTCTTTAGTCTGTTATAAATCCATAAGATGACCTTCCCTCTCATCCCACAATGACTTATTTTCTGTAAAAATTTGTCGTGAGAGATTTTATCAAAAGCTATTTGAAAACAAAAGAAAACTTAAACAATGCTATTATCCTTAACTGCTTTCTTGTTGTTTTCTCAAATATTTAATGGAAGCCTAAGACATGACACGTCTTTGCAAAAGCAATGTTGACTTTTTACTGGCATATATTTATTCACGTCTTTTAATCCTTTTCTAATTATGCCTTCCACAGTTTGCCTATGACCAAAGATTTGTTAGTCACTGGTTCTCTACATCATCTTGTAATGCTGTTTAAGATCATTTGCCACCTTCCATTTCTCTCATGTGGTACATTATTCCTATGAGACAAGAAATAAAATCACATTTCATCACATTGCAACTTTAACAGAACAACATGAAATGGCTTTGGGATTCAAATGAAATATTCAGTTCACATTGTTCTCTAGGCAGAAAAAATGGGAAAAATATTTATCTATCCAGCAAAAATCCAGCAAAGAAGTTACACATTGCTCTTCTGAGGACATCATCCATGCATATTGTCAGAAATACATAACATTATCTAGCATAACTATTTTATAAATCTCTGTACTCTTGCAGTTCAAGACTGAACAAGGTGTGTTTAATATGTATGTAAAGACACCCTGTGTCTATTTAAGGTGGGCTTTTATTGTCTATATCTGTATAATCTGGCAACAGATTAAAAACTATTTCCAAAGTATCAGTTATTTTTGTTTGATGCACCTCATGTAACTTTTTATTTCATAAAAATAGTGGGCCAAATTCAGTAGTCATATTATTTCTTAGACTATTTGAGAGCTATAAAGCATTACACAAGGGTGTTCACACAGGATAATTTGAAGTACCTAATGTGTAGTAAATGTACAGATCAGATTAGTGCACGCTAGTATTCCCATGTTAGACAAACAATCTCAGGTAAAATGCAGAAGCCAACAATTTCTATTTTATAAATTTCAAATATCTGTTGAACAAGTCCTTTGTTCCATTACCACAAACACTCTTGACTTTGTTCTTCTATATACTATCTTTTCAGTTTATGGACTTCATTTTGTTATTTCTAATAAATCAAAGAAGAGACTGACTCATCATGGAACATTGTGTAAAAATAGGACAAAGAAAGAGAGATAAATCCAGGGGCTATGGATGGAGGAAAGGAAATTTATTTATTTGCAGAAAGGTTTTTGTGGACTAAGCCTGGAAATGAGAATGTGTTGTGAAATGCAGAGGGCATTAAATCACGGCTAAACCTAAACTAAAACATCCAGTACGCTGAACATTTTGGAAAGAATGACAAAAATTATAGATGAAATTACAGTTTTAAAAACCAAAGGCAAAATTAATGTGTGAACGCCAAATGTATGGTAACTGCACTATGAAGTTCCAGGTATAGAGTAGGAATGGTAGAAATTTTTGACAAGTTAAGGCCTCTCAAACTCTTTTGTCTTTAGTTATTTCCTAAGTTTTACAGTTGAGTTGCATAGCTTGAAAAAATGCTGACATCCTGCAAATGTCTACTTCAGTTTGTAGCTTGAATCCAAGGAAAACATGTGTTGTGCCAGAGGTCATTTAACAAAACTTGGTAACATCCATATTTGGGGAAAAAATCTTCTAAAATCTTCCCGTCCAGAATAGATAGATAGATAGATAGATAGATAGATAGATAGATAGATAGATGATAGATAGACAAATAGATAGATAAATGGAATAGATTTCGAGGCTTCACTTACTTTTGATATCCCTTTTGTACTGAAACTAGAAAAGTATTCCTCCTTTTTCTTTCTTTTCTTTTTCTTGTCAATGGAAACTTATTTGTAAAGGCATGAGAGACTGACTTTCATCAGCCATGTAGAGTGCCATGTTCAGTGTCATCAAATTGCTTTTTCTTTTATGCACATCACCCTAACCTGTCTGTTTTCCCCTTTGTCACGCAATCATGTTCTGTATAAATTTACAAGCTGTGAGGGGGAACTTACATTGAACTTAACAGTATTCTACTCAAAACTCTCACTACAATAAGATATTCTAGGTTAAACTCAGTAAAACGTTGTTTAAGCTGCGTGTACAGCCAGTTGTCCAGGTACTATTAAATTCATGATGGTTACATGTAAATGGCATTTTCTTCATGTATAACTGCCTGATTTCTCCATACAAATGCTTTTTTCTTCACAAGAAAGATGTTTTCTGTATAAACATACGATTAACTTTGCATAATTGCATCCCTCCAGTTGCAGGGAATGATGAGGGGGTAAGCAGGAAGAGCCAGCAGATCAATGCCTGGCTCTGAGCCTGGTGCTACCGGCAGGGCTTTGGGTTCTTTGACCATGGCTTGACTTGCAAGACACCAGGTATGCTGGTAACAGACAGGAAAAGCCTATCTCACAGGGGGAAAAGGGTTCTAGGACAAGAGTTAGCAGGGCTCGTTGAGAGAGCTTTAAACTAGATTCGAAGGGGGACAGGGAGGTTACTAGGCTTGCTAGAGAGGCGCCTGGGTGTAGTAGCTCAGCTCTTGTGGGGCAGTGTGCTAGTATTTTTGAGAACCAGAAGGCCTACCACCCCTCAAGGGTGAAAACTACACGTTCAACAACCTCTCTGAAATGCTTACACACCAATGCACGCAGCATGGGGAATAAACAGGAAGAATTAGAGATCTGTGTGGGATTGCAGGGCCAAGATGTCATTGCAATTACTGAGACATGCTGGGGTAGCTCACATGACTGGAACGCTGTCATGGATGGCTGTGTTCTTTTTAGGAAAGATAGGCCAGCAAGGCGAGGTGGTGGAGTTGCTCTTTACGTGAGAGAGCAATGGGAATGTGTTGAGCTCTCCCTGGGGGTGGATGAAGAGCAAGTTGAGAGCTTGTGGGTAAGGATTAAGGGGCAGGCTAATATGGGAGACACTGTTGTGGGTGTTTATTACAGGACACCTGATCAGGATGTGGAAGCTGATGAGGCCTTCTACAGACAGCTGAGAGTCGCCTCACCATCACAGGCCTTGGTTCTCATGGGGGACTTCAATCACCCTGATATCTGCTGGGAAGGCTACACAGCCAGGCATGTACGGTCCAGGAGGTTCCTCCAGTGTATTGACGGTAACTTTTTGACTCAGGTGGTGGAGGAGGTAACAAGGAGAGGTGTACTACTGGACCTCGTATTGACAAACAAAGAGGGACTGGTGGAGGACATTAAGGTTGTGGGCAGCCCTGGCTGTAGCAATCATGAGAAGATAAAGTTTAGTATCATGTGCAGTATGCACAAAACATAAAGTAGGATTGCAACCGTGATGGTTTTCATCAACTTTGAAAACCAATTTAGTCTCAGCAATCTGTAATACTTTACAAATACTCCATTGGAGGTCTTATGGTTTCTTTCAATGTACAATATTAATGGAGTTTATTTTCTGAATAATTATTGACATAACATCATCTAATCCTATGAAGACACATATAAGAAATTTTCAACAGTAGTATTTTTACTGAAATATATTAGAAAACTTCTATACATAAAGTCACTCAGATGTGTAAATGTTTTCAGACTGGGACAATAAATTAAAACTAGAAAGGCTGTAAATAAATCACAAGTGTCTATCTTGTCACACTTGACGAGTAACTCTTCTGAAATGCTGATATCTAATCTAAGTTAAAAAATGTCTGTTGAAATTGTTACAGATTGTTGTCAGTACACTCCCCATATTTAAATTATTATTAATTTACTTAATTGTCATGCTCTGTATTGCACAGGTGCAATCACAATGAATGCCAAAAAATGTTCAACAACATAAACTGCTATTTATCTACAAAAATCTGGGGGTTTTAACCTTGATATCAATATTTATTACTCATTAATTAAAGAATAAAATTCAAAAGCATGAAGAAAAGGAGAGGGAAATATGGTGAGAAAATGTATATGGAAGAAATTTTGTTCTGTTTATTCTCTATCATATTTGACAGCCTCAGGGAGCACTGTAGGATACTACAAAAGTAACTGACCACTTGCAATGCAATGTCTTTAAAATGTTGGAAGAAAATTTTGAAGATTTTTGTACAGCTATGGAAGAAAAATAGACTTCTGATAGTTTAAAAAATTCAAATGTACATAGTATTCTTTCATAGCTAATACAGGAATCAGGATTATTAAACATGTTTATTTCCCTTTTAAAGGTAGACAAACTGTTGTAAGAACCATTATAATCAGAATACTTATTTACTGGAAAAATAAAATCTCTATTTTTTTTTTCCACTCTATTGGTTTAAAATTAAGAAATAGGAGGATATGAGAATCAGGGAAATTATATGAGCTAAATAAAGCTGATGAGAAATAAAGTAGTGGATAATGCTTCACAGGGATAAATCCATACCATGTGAAACTGTTTTTGCAACTGTTTTTGCACATGGACTACCTATACACTCTTTAAGATGAGAACGTGTCAGTACTACTGTGAAAAAAATACTTTTTCATGAAAATAAGCATGAAGTATGTTTCATTTAAAAATAAAAATTTCTTAAGAATATGATGAAAATTAATACTGACCTTCTATCCATCAATACTAGGCTTTCTTGTTCTGTTGGATTGTTTACATTTACATTTTTTTACATTCCAAAATATTTCATTCAGACCCAAGCAGTCTAACTAATTACATTTGTATATTTTAAATCATACTGAAGCAAACAGTAGCAACAAGACCAATCTATTAATAGAAAAAAAGTGTTTATTTTTCAATTCAGAATATGTTTTAACTGGCTACGAAACCTCTGAATATAAAGAGCTAAAATACCAACAAGCATATTCTCAGTTGGGTTCTGTTGTGAGCTCTCCAGTCACATGGAACTCTGTAGAATATATTGAAAACTTTCCTCTGAAATAAGTCATCTGAGTTTGGACTAAGAACATTTATTACACAATGTTTTTTCAAACTGCTTCTTGGAATGGTACCTGGACTGAAGACTATAAACACAAGCAAGTAGGGGGACCTGAAAAGTATCCCGCAGAACAAAAAAATTGAGATTTCTTTTACGGTGTTTAGAAAAGATAGCTAGAACTGTGAAATCATGATTCTTGAAGTTTTAATAATGCAATAGGCATAAAAATAAAATTTAAGTATAGAAATTATTTAGCTAGTGACTTTTCTCAAAAGAAAAAGCTCGTATTATATTAAAAAAGGGAAACTGAAGTATTTGCAAACAAGATATATATATTCTACGCCATTTACAGTTATATGAATATGTATTGTAAGCAGCTCATCTTGACTTTCAGTTAAAATCAATGGACACTAGAAAAGGCAGCCTGCTTATTTTGGGTAGAATCTTCTATGCTTAAATTAGGTGCTTACTGAAATTACAGGCAGTGACTGCAGTTAGGACAGTAGGTCCACCTAAAATAATTACCTCCGCACTAAATGGAGAGAGATAGGGAGTTCTGAAGACCTGCAGAGAGAGGCATCCCTCTCTGTCTTTCTCTCTTCTCCCATCAAATGTGTAGGGTACTTAGGTATCCCAACATGCCAGTCCACCTAATAAATTAATAGCGCCCCCCTTAGCAAGAAAGTCTATTAGTTAGGGAAAGAAGACCACCTTTCTGTGCTAAATTTAACTTGAAAATGAAGCTTCTGCCTCCTGACCACAGAAAACCAGATATCTTAAGAAATACTCTTTAACCAGTATACCAGAGTGAAATCACTGCACAATCAGAAATTCTTGGAACCAGCCCATGCAACAGACAGCCTCATCTTTACACTCTCTGGTCCTTTTCCGTCATGAACTTAGGTTTTAATCAATGACAGTTGAATGTAAAATAGTTGTACATTTAAAACATGGAACCATGTCCATACTAAAGATGAAGATTAAGTCAGCTTCTTCTGACTTGTGTGTAGTCCCATGACTCAAGCATGTTCCTGGATAAACAGAGGCTCTGCTCTTGTATGGGCAATGAAAGAAACTTTCACACAGGCAAGACATTTCTCCAAAGCTGCTTGCTATCGAAAGCTTTTGGAAATACAAGTTCACTACCTTCAGAGGGGAGAGTAGAGAACCATTTGCTTATTAGGTGAGTGATCATATACTACATTTCCTTGGGGAAGGTGAGAACTACCTGCACACCAACTTGGTCATAAACTTGAGAACATTACACCTCATGAACTTTAAGCAGAGTTAGGATGTTAATTTCCCTAAACATGGATCTCTCCAAAGCTTTTATCTATCCTTCCCAGCTGACACTTTTGTGTATACAGGTATCCATGGCATTTTCAGGCTATGAAGAAGATACCAAATGAATTTAAGTTCTTTAGGTGTTTAGAAGTAATAACACTCCAGGCTATGTAGAGCTGAACTTGGTTTTAAGCATGAGTCCCAGCTTTGGCTGGATTTAATCATACTGAATCAACCAATATATAAATATGTCTTCTGGTGTACAAAAGGGTAAAAGAAAAATTATTTCACTTATGAAAACTTTGGTTTCTATATTAGTTATTATCACAATGAATTGGAGCATTAGACAATTGAAATTATTGTCAAGAATAAAAAAAATAATTGACACTACTGAGATAGAGACCGTCTTGTTCTGTTCATTGGTCAAACACCCATCCTTGTGGTGTCTGCCAGATCTTAGGGCAATATTTTCAGTGGACTTGACTGTGCTGTCAGCTCTTATCTGGAGAAATCACTTTTGAGGGTATGAGCCCTACACAGTAGAGACCTAAATCAGTCAGTTTGGAAAACAGTAAAAAGTGGAATCCTGTGCAACCAACATTAAAAAAATGAAATAAATCAGTGTCATCCACAATAAAGATGAAATAGTAACATGGTAAAATAGTAGTAAATTTACCAATTCAAATCTCAAATGGCAAATCATTATTTCAGTGTGTCATGCTATCCTTTCTCCTATTTTGGACAATGGCACAAGGCTTTGTCCATTAACATTCAATCTGAATTTACACAGATTATGAATAGACCAAGCCTAGAAGCCAATACTTGCATAAATCAATTCCATTTCTTTGCCTTCAACATCACTAATGGAAAATATTTATCAGTTTAGATAATTCTGTGCTGTGATTTACTTGAAAAGGAAAATGGCAGGAAGTTATGCTGACTTTGAGTGATGACTTTAGATATTTTGCAGAGTAGAGAAGTTTGGGTTTCTTTCCCTGAATATCCAAGATTCAGAAGTTGGCTGCAGAACAGGCTAAGGATTTTTGTCATGAAAATTATTTTTTCTCAGAAAATTTCCCAGTTCTTTTTGCATCTTCTGTCAAAAGTGTGATTCACAACACATCTGTTTTTGAATAAAGAATAATGTAAGGATATCAGCCCAGGAGCTTAAAACTCTTTGTTCATCTATACAAAGGTCCAATAGCTTTATCTCCGTGCTCTCCATCCTTTCCTGTCTTGTGGAAAGGAATCTCAGGTTTGTAGCAATGGAGTAATAGATTAGTCCCATATGTGGTTTTTTGCTTTGTTTTTGTTTTCAGTTCCCCCATTATATCTTCATTCAAGATGGCTCTAGTGGTATGATACAGTTGATACAGAGCCAGTGTGACCAACACAGAGCTCCTAATTTAGTCACTTAACCTGAGAGAAGAGGTGGAAAAATAAAGAGCATATTCCTCCACAATTAAATGTCTGTTGGAGAGAAACCAGTAATTCTAAAAACCTCAAGAGACTTACCCACTCTGTCTAAATTAGTTGGATATATCATACCCAATAAACTTTTTATTCTCATTTTAATGCTGCTCCAGATATCTCCATTCCAACTGTATCTAAATTTAAATGGAAAAATGACACACGTAATGACTTTGGACTCAGTAACTCAGAAAAAAACCTCATGCAATGTTAGATATAAATTAATTTGTGCGCATGGAAGATGGCAGAAGTGATTCAAACAGGGTGGAAGCCTCAGCTGACTTCCTTGGCATAAAAAAAATCCAAATTGAGGCAAATTATACAACTGAGGGAAATTATGCTATTTGTAGAGTGACTTAGATTAAGGACACATGATGCATGGGAGCTGAAATTAAATGCCAAGGGTCAATAAAAAAGTGCAACTTTAAAATGAACTCCTAGCTCTGGAATCAGACTACTCTTATCCTAGACATGTGCAGAAAACCTGTGGGTCTAACTATGTCTATGTGTGGTTTGAAAGCTCCAGGATTCTTCTTTTTCTGTTGTTAAAAATATTACTTGAAAGACAGACACTCCCTACTTCTGAAAAATGATCCTGGCCTATTATGAAAGAGAGGACCCTAAAGGGGTTGGACTTTTGGGCTTTTGTATAATACTGACCTAAATATTACCCACGTTGCATTAAGACATGTTACAGTACCTAACTTTTGTTCAGCAAGTGTTATTCTGGAGACCTCGCTTGATATCAGCTATAAAAGTACATTCTTTGTAGAATTTGAACTGCTAACAAAACTTGAACTGGAACAAAACTTGAAATACCTTCTTAAAATAGGCCATTTTTACAAATCTGGCATTTTGGCATTTCCAAATGATACCATAAATAAATAGTTGTAAAGGAGTTGCCAAAGAGCTGGAACAAACAATAGCAATAGCAGTATTTATTAACTATTTATGAGGCTTAAAACATTCATCGTGAAATACTGTGACAGTGTAGAAGCCTTCGTAGATCTTCAGATTTGTTCTACAAAACTGAAAACACACTTTTAAAGTATATATGTAGCATGTATGAAAAGGGCTTAAATTAAGCTGTGCAACCTCTCACAAGTGACAGACCCAGGATATGCACAGGGACAGGTAGTGCACCTTAGCTGATCTTTGGTTAGTTTCATAAGCGGCTGTAAGTTAGTCATACACCTGTACCTTTTAACAAGTGACGATGTAACAAATGACATGTACAGGCCATGCATTTGTCACTTGTGTCAATGCAAACGGCAATAATGTGCGCAAAGTGTGAATCCAGGTGTATGTCTAATTTTCTAGTTCTCTGGCCTTTTGTGAGTTCAGATCAGATCAGGAAAGAGGAACAATCCTGTGTCCGAACAGCAGTACTTTTTGTCTGACAGAGGAGATTGGCTAGAACCAGGCTAGCTCCATCTCCAGGTTCTACAGATTTTCTACAGGCTTAGACTGGTTGGTTCTCTCTACTTAACAACTGTTAAAGTCCAGCGGTCAAAATAGCAAATCTTCTCTTTGTCAGTTCTGATTCTATGAACAGTGAAGAACTAATTGACAAAAAGTCGGCAATGACGACTACCCACAAAGTTCTGTTTGTGTAACAGAATACGTGTATACATGTTTGCATAACACTTCAGTTTGTGCCAGCGAGTACACTCACTAATTTAGAATTTTAAGTCCCTTTGAACTATTGAGCCCTGGAGCAGCACGTGATGTCTAAAGTTAACATGAAGTCTAAGTTTCCTTTATGGGTGACTGCAAAGTATTCTAAAATAGCCAAGCTATCAAAAGTAATATTAGGAGTCTTTGTACTTGACCTCCCTTTTGACAAAAAGGGCAGCATTATACAGCAGCACTTTACACCAGTAACTGCAGATCTCTAAAATTGATTATAGAGACCTAATTTCACAGACTTTGCAAATAATATATAGGACATATAGGCACTGCTTTGGATTACCAATAGTTCTCAAATTAAGATTTTTGTCCATTTCTTTGCATCACTGCTCTATCTTGTAGTGTCTGCTTGTGAAAGATTCACAAGTTTCTACATTACCTTAAACTCTGGAAACATCACATTTGCTCTTGCCTGAAACATAATCTGTAATGTTTCTGCTTGGAGAAGACTTTCCACAGCTAGAGAATTGAACATGAGCTGCAAAAGACTAGACTTGAAGGAAAACTCAGAATACCTAAAACTGAAGAAGGGTTCTGAATGAAAATTCAGAAGCACAAGAGATCCCATAAGAGATCACATAAGGGATCCCAAATTCAAAACAGACAGTTAGAGTTTATAAAGATGTGGTTATCTTCATTCTCCCTACTTAGTTTTCCCCCTGAAAAAATTGTTTCTGTATATTCTTTTCAAACCATTTTGTTTGTCAAGGGATGTCTTCTTGGAAAGAGTAATTCATGAGGGATAGCCTACAACTATGTATGAGTAAGTAATGCCCACAGCAACAGCACAAAAAACTATTAAGTAGTGGTCTCTGTATTATCTTTGGTTGTTAATCAGTGCTAAGCCTAAAATGTTTCTGGATTTTTTTATTACACTGAAAATATATCATATAACTTAAAGTTTGCAAATCTATAAGAAGGAAAGTAGCCTTAAGAAAATATCTTTTCTCTCTGTCCTAAAATTTAATACTTATATATGCATTTTTTCACTTCTGATAATTCCTTGGAATTATTCAGCACCTTCTAAGAGAATAAGCACAATTGCAGCAAAGATCTGTAACTACACTTTTTGGATTTGACTTCTTGGAATTTCCTAGGTGAAAACTTAGGGATAAATAGCTGTGTTTCCAAGAGTGTTACATGATAAAATGTCTCTATATCAACTCTTGAGTCTGTTGTCAGGTATATTGGAGTTTCTGTGAAGGCATTTTAGTCACACTTTCAACTAAATTCAGTTACTTCTAATGATGAGGTAGGATAGGTTGAAGCTTTCTTCCAAAAGCAAAAGTCACTAAGCAAATGTAGCTAAGAATCACAGATAACTGTAGGAAAAGATAACTGAGAGACGTTTTAGAGTTTTGTGTTACAAAAAAGTGAAGCACTGGGAAGCAAGTAGACCTACATATTTTTAACTTTTAATACCCACTTGCTTTTTCTCACTCCCTCTGTATTGTCTGCATACACATTTTAAAAACATATAGATACGGATGCATCATAGATTGGATTGGTGCGTAATGGCAGCTTTACATGTAGTATGTAACAGAAAATTATTAAACAGAATTTCCTTATGTAATTTCTTCATAATGTTCTGTGGCCATAATTATGATTTCTTAATAATATCTGAGAACTCTTCCGTGAATTTTCTCATCTTCATCAAGATAGTTACTAGGGAAAAAAAAAGAAGATAAATAATATTGGAGTTATTTATTTGAAGATACATATAGATAGATGGAATTTAGTAACAACAAAAGCTGAAATCTCTGATGCTTGCAATTACCATTCCAGCTGTGTAATTCTGTTCCATCTTAACTGAAATCAGGAATGTATCATGTCCATTGATACGTGTTTGAATTTCTGCAAAGACACTAACATTTTATGCAAATCTATAACCTCTTAGGTTTGAAGTTTTGTACCTAAGTATTTCCTTTTTGTATCTAGGTAAAATGGGTATCTCTTGATCTCAATGAAATAGCTACTTCTGAAATTGCAAATATATAATGTACAGGGAGAGAACTGTATCACTCATTTCTCTCTGAAATATCCCACCTTAGCTTTGGTTAGGCAACATTCTAATTAAAATAGCATCATTGTTCAGGCAAAACTGTTTTCCTGTAAAACAATGAACATTCCTTGTGGTGGAAAAATACCAAATTTTGCACCAGTGGCAGAAAAAGGCTTTGCACTTTCAATGCCGTATGTCCTCATGCCTCCCCACAAGACAGACAATACACCCCACAGTTTCAACATGCAAAACCAGCACTCTGGTGCACTCTGGTACCATCTTACATTATTTCAGGCATTTTGAACTGTGTGAAAAATCAGCCACATTTTGCAGTATTTCTTCTGCAAATCATTTAGATGCAAATTTAAATAGAACCAAAAATAAGGTGCATCAGTGATGTGCTTTTTTTCTGTTCATGGGGTTAATTTTTTTGTCTATTGTTTGTTTTGAAAATGAAATACATCATACCTGCACTGCATATATTAAGTCAAATATTGTCATTCACTCTCCAGTTCACACTGTTCCCAACCCCAGCATTTCAAGTTTGTGATTGTTTCTGCTGTAGGAGGATTTATAACAGACTGAATGAAGTTTTTATTCAAGACACAGCATTTTTATTGCTTTTATCTAGAGGTTTAGAGTAAGAGCTCAGTCTGTCTTTTAAGAGATTGAAATGTGAAGTGAAAATGTTTGATTTTTTATGTTACATATTTATGTGACCTGCTTATCCAGAACCCTTAGTGTAATCATTAGCACAACTGAAAGTCTTTCCTTCTAGTTTCATGTTTCTCCATGTGTAGCAGCTGTAAACCACAAGTGAAGTTTCTAATGTTAGACAAGGTGTAGCCATTAGTTCCGCTAAAAAGCTCTAACCACCAGTGCTCATTGATTTCTAGTTTCATATATCTTTAATGAGGAGATTAAATACTTGTTTAGGAAGCAGAGCCTGGCTTAAGTGGTGTTTGCTCATATAGCATGTACAGTCAAAGACCTCCCTAATATTTCCCATTGGTAACAGAAGTGAAAAAACCTTTGTTGCCCCAAATATAAACCATTTATCTGGTTCTGCAGCACCACGGGATGTTTTATTATGGAAAAAAAAATCATTAGAGATTAAATGCTGCAGAAAAAAAACCCTTCTAATTGATAATAGACTTTTTTTTCCCCTGTCCTCTTAATTCTTTATGAAAGCCAGGGAGTATTCGAAATTCCCATTTCAACAAAATAAAATAAAAAAAAAAAAGAGAAGGAAGAAAGAAATCTCAGCTAAGTTTCATTTTCTGGTCATGCATTAAAAAGGAGAAAGGTTCTGTCCCATGTGAATGAATTTTAATGCAGTTCAAGAAAGGTGGGGATGCATCAACTAGTTCTCACTGAGAACTTGGTGTGAGGAGAAGAGAAGAATAGGGAAAAGTGGGACAAATGCTGCAGTAGTAAATACTTCTGGAATGAGTGTCAAATGACAAGACTTGGGAAAAGTAGAGAATCTCACTGGAAAAAGCAATGAAAAAGCAATGAAAACATTCAGAATCTGCTAAGGATGCATGGAGAAAAGAAGTAGTGCTGGCTTCATGCTTGATTTTCCTCACTAAATTCATGTTAAGTTCCTTTGCTCAGGGTATCAAAAAGCTTAAGTAGGATTGCAATCAGATATAGATACAGATACATATTTTCTGATAGTGGGACTGAAAATCTGATGTTAGAGAACAAACAGGTTTTTAGGGTATGTGCTTCCCTCCGTGGTTCAACTGGCTTCCCATAACTGCAGTTATGAAGCAATAGAATTAAGTATACAATGGAAAAAAGGTATCGATTAAGATCGGTAGTCTAGAGAGCTTTGCAGAAGCCCTGGGATTTCAAAAGTATTTTGCTACCATGCAGATTTCAGGAAATCACCTCCTAATGGATCTCAGTCTACTGCTTCTTCCATGATGGGATGAAATTACTGTATTTCCCATTCACATGGAATTGGTCCCCATTCTATATGCCTAATTTGGGGCTGAATTAGATCACATACAACTTCTGAGAATTAGAGGAAAAATCACTCCTCATTTTATTTAAAACACATTAAATCAGAAAATATTCACTGTGATGTAATTGAAAATGCTATTTCCCTGGGTTTGTTCTATTTTTAATACATAGATTTCCCACTCAGGCTGCTGAAAGCGAGAGATGTGAA
The DNA here is from genome assembly GCF_030936135.1 of Gavia stellata. Taxonomy (NCBI): domain Eukaryota; kingdom Metazoa; phylum Chordata; class Aves; order Gaviiformes; family Gaviidae; genus Gavia; species Gavia stellata. The sequence goes on from NC_082600.1 coordinate 34,802,551, forward strand.
TAAGGAGGGAGCATTTAGAATACACACTCGGCCAGCTGAAACTCAGTTTGTTAGGGATATCTCAGAATGCCTTTTCCAGTAACAAACAACAATATTTAATAACTATTTTTCTAGGGCCAACAATGGAACAAAAGGATTTCGGTTTTAAGTACAAAGTTTAAAAAGACTCTGTTCCAGAGAGCACTTCCTTGAAGTGGATTTTGAGGCTTTTTAGTTTGTGTAAAAGGATTTAAAAGGAAGAAAAATATCAAGCACAAAGAAAAAACAAGTGGAAGTATTTCCCTTTTCCTGTATAACATGCTTATGCTGTTAGAGAAGAGAAAAGCAAGACAATTCTGTGTGCCCAGTGCTCCTGGTTTCTCACCTAAAATGCTCATATAACTTTGTAATGTGCAAAATCTGTAACTTAGGAAAAAAAGAAAAATTGTAAATCATTATTTAAGAAGTGAAGCATGTCTGCTGAAGGAAGGAATAAGCTTTACATATTTAAACATGTAACCTTTCTCAGAATTCAAAAATCTATTTATTCTCACAGCTGACTTTTTGTCACTAAATTTTATATTATGAAGAATTCCATAGAGGAAAACCCCAGAAAGATATTTGAAGCAAGAAGGTACTGGAATCCCAGTATTCCTTTTGTCAGTATCATTTGCCCCATATCACAGCAATTTTCAAGTAGGATCAAGAGGTAGAAAATTGATAAGGGAGGGGATGAATCTTGGAAATCAGCATGCCACTAAATTGATACCATGTAAACACCATATAGTATTGGAAAACCACTGCTGGGGGTAAATGAAATGAATTCACTGGGGCATCTAATCCTATTTCTGGAACACTTAAAGTGTTTAAATGCACTGGAAAGCAAACAAACTTCAAAGTGATCATTATACCCCTGACACTAGTACTTGTGTGGCTGAAATCTTTATGAGATTAACCCCCTACAGGGAAAGGAGTTGAACACGGTCAAAACCACTTTGAAACTGTCAGGAGGATACCAGTCTGAAAGCTCAACGTTAGTCAGAAATGCAGCTAAATGCTCAATATTAAAGGCAGTTCAATATCTAAAGTGGGACTCACTAATACACCCACAACAAGAGTCATGGACACAAAGCGAGTCACCTCCATGACCACATTTTCTTCCTTATTAATTTTACAAATGTTGATCTAACAGCAACAATTTCTAAGAGAGAAAGCTGGGTGACTTAATCACAGTGCAGACTAAACACATACATGAATTATCTCAAGTGCAGTTTAACACTCTTTCTGTGATGAAAAAGCTCAAAAACATACAGCCATGCCAGTTGAGAAGAAATCACTGAAACATTTTAAAATCCTTCCAGAACATTAGAATTGCAATTCTAACAACTTTTCCACTAAAGACATAATTAAATTTAAATATTGAGTGTATGGATGGTATGTTTGCAGCATATATATGTATGCATGAAAATGCTCTAAAAATATCTACCATGGTTGTGAATAAAAGATTTGTTTGCACCTTGCAAAACAACCACAAACTAGTTTATTTTATACCACAGATCATGCCTAACACATTTTTTCCAGCCTTTTAATGAACTGCAATGTCAGAGATGTCCCTTCCCTTTTGAAGGGAGTGCTCTCTTTTGCTTTTCAGTCTGAAATCTTATCGATATTTGCCACTCAAGCAAAAAGTTTTACACAAATGAACTGGTGTAATGGAATGTTAGCCTATAAGAGTTTGTCACACAACAGTCGTATTGGAGGAGATCTACCATTGATTTTTCAATAAATACAGCAAACGGCAAAAAACACAGCATGCATTCCTCAGCAGTAAATATCTTGGTGACCATTTTTCTTTTCTGCTGTTTTCTGTTCTTTTGTCTTCTGGCAATACTTAATAAAATGTGGTTTCTTTAAATATAACTTCTGCAATGTGACAACCAGTTGGAACCTGTACGGGAAGAGGATAATTACCAAGGTACTCTCAGGGATGTTTGTTACTTTTGTTCATCAGCAAGGAAAAAAATAAAAGATTGTCAGTGATGTGAATTGAATGTAAAAACAGAAAAGCAGTATTAACTTTTTTAAAAAGGTAATGCAATTGTGAATAAGGACTGGAAAATTCTAACTCTGACATAACAGATTTATGCTTTTGAAAAGAAAACTGCATATATGCCTTTTTAAACGTGTCTGTCTTCACTGATATACTGTCAAAATAGTTATATATGTGGGGTTTTATTTCCTGTTGGACTGACTGCTGGGAGTTTGGGGTCCTTATCCAAAGCTCATTGAATCAATGAAGGATTCATGGGTATGGACCAAGATGCTTAGTCACCTCACTGAGCTGCAGATGTTGCTGGAGGCAGTCCCCAGTCCATCCTGCATTGCTTGGCTCTGGAGGGTGTCTGACTGCCCCTGGCCTCTTAGTGTCTCCTGTAGCCTTGAACGGTTTAGGAGCTCCAGAGAGCTTCTTCCCTCCCTGAAACTCATATTGTCAATGGAAATTCTAAGTTTCATAGGATGCCTCTGGCCCTGATTATTTTCAAGGTATAAATATTTGTGTAGATAAAGTGCATGGTGTGGCCATAGTAAAACTATTTTAAAGTGAGAACTCCATCCCTGCAGCTTCTATTTTGTATATCTCTATACACATGCATAACCACCTGTGTACACACTACTGCTTGTACACACTGCTCTATAGATCCTTAGCAATCATAGAGTTGAAGCTTATTTGAAGGTCTTCTAAAGTGGACAGAAAAGCAATTCTTTTAAACCATATAACTCTGTAATTAGTGTTTATTATTAAAGGTCCCAGTGTATGCTATGGTGTAATGCTGCTTGTTGTACAAAAATCTTGTTAGGTCATTTCCCTTAACAAGCAACACTTCGTTAAACTGCACTTTAAATGTGCATGAAGTTTCAGTACAAGCATTCATTACACAGAACTTGTTTTTCTATATGAAGAGGAAATATATTCTTTTAACAGGTTTGCTCCTCTGTAGCCTACTTGTTTAAGAGGTGTCCCATGGCATTCATTTAGCTACAATGCTTCATCATAAAAACACATGAAAACGGAGCCTCTTATTTACAACGAGGCCCTAGAGAGAGAAAACAAAACACAAGGGAACTACCATTAAGAACACTTCTTATCACCATGGCACAAATAAACATTAAGGGTTGGCATTTCTTGGCTGACTTTGAAAATTAGGAGATGATTGATCAGAAGCATTGTGTGCTGTCTGCAATTTCATTTCCTCAATATTCCCTGTATCTTCCAATTCAGTTGTGCATCATTTGTTTATAATGATTAATTAAGATGACTAGTAGGAGTAAGTGACAGCTACAAAAACCTAATTAATGAAATGGAGAGGATACAGTTCTTTTGAAATTTATGTAGTTACCTTTTCTTGGAAAAACACTGAAATGCACAGGATCTTACCTTCTCCTAATACAGTGGCCTCAGTGATTATTTAATCTCTTGAATCAATTTGGTCTACATGCTTAACACTATGGCAGTCTACACCAAGCACTGGTTGGTTTACTTTAACTACAAGCACTCTTCCATTGCTTTAGAGTTGGATTATTCTACAGTAAATCTTGTAGTATAACATGTTCAGGTAAAGTCTAAATTGATATAACGGGGTTTGAAGCAATCCTTGCTGAAGTGCCTATTCCCAAAGGCTAACCTCAGCTTAGAAAGGGCAATCTCTTCAGACTCCCTCTAGCGTAAATCAGGAGAGATCATTTCCCTTAGAAGAAAGGGTGCAGGAGCTCAAATTTTAAATCATCTTCTAGAATAACCTGTCTGTCATCATTGACTGGAGGCTGCAGCTAGGGAGACTAGCAGCAGTATGCTGGCTTGTGTTGGTATGCTCATTTTGGCGCTTGTGAATATTGCTTCCTTTCTCCTGCCTCCAAAGAGGTAATTAAAAGAATATGAAACCCTATCTTTATGTAAACTGTCAATCCTACACACACTTATAGGCTTCATAGGATAATAACTTGGCACTGACAGAAAGCTTCACAGTTCAAAATTTAGACTGCACTACTACAATTGTGTGAATGAGGCTGGTATGATAAAAGATACTCTGAAAGGTCTCATATTTAAATGGAAAAAAGTTTCCCTAAATAACTTCAGCACTTCACTGGACTTCTCCCAAAATTCAGTTTATTAAATTTTTTCATAATCTTTTTCAATCAACAAATCATTACTGAGGCAGCACTGCATAACAAATAGTACTGACAGACTACTTTAAATTTTGGTACTGAGATTTGCATAAACTCATTCCTGAGATCCATAACAGCATATACCTTTCCATTTCAAAACCTGGAAAGTGAAAGTATGACAGCAGGCTGTAAAAAATAATGCAGTGGTGAAAAGAAAAATAAAACCTTCTTGTATATCTTCATCTTCCCTCTCCTAAAATAAAAAGGTAGCTAGGAAAATAAAAGATTAAGGAAATAAACAGGACAAATCCTGAACATTTTTTGTAAGCAACAAAAAGTGATGTAAAAGAATTCCTTGCCTAGGGGCATCCATCGCTATTAGAACAGAAAGCACCAGCAAGTCACCTGCCTGTTAAAGCAAACAAAAATGCCAGCTTGTTCCAACTCATTGTTCTATACCTGAATGTAGAAGGAAAGAAAGATTGGCTTTAAATATCATAGTAAGAAGTGAAAAATCATGACTTTTCAAAATTTGCACCTCAGTAGGTGTCATGCTTCTTCTAGACTCTAGCTTATCTGGATAGAGGAGACTTGGAAGCAGACTTCAGTGCTGGATGACCATTGTTCGTTGGCATAACATCTTGTTAGGAGCTCACTGTCTAATCTCAAAAGGTTTTAATTGAAAGCAGATGTTCTCTATTTCTTCTCTGGCTGTCCAGCATGGTGTTTAAGTGGCCTGCTCAAGCACACTACCAGATAATGTGGTAGCTGGCTTCCACTATTGTCATTCTTCACATGTTACACAAGTCATCTTCTCTGCTATGCTGTCAAGCTACCTGCAGGTTTAGTGTATATCTTCTAATGCTGCAGATATTCCCGGAAGGTATCGCTCAAGCCCAGGAACCCATGGTAGGAAGACAAGGTATTAATCAGAAAAACAGTACCTCTGGTCTGGTGTTCTGCTTCTGCAGTAGTCACAATCTTCTATTGATTCTATAAAATAACTTTTATAGAATAACCTGTCCATGGGCAACTCCTTCTCAAAATCTGCCGTTATGTAGAATTCATTCTGTGAACTCATTCTGAAACCCTTCCACTTCTACATTATCTGCTCTGTATATAAATTATGAATCCCACTAAATTATTGAATTTGACAGTTCCTTGTGAAAATGAGTTTTATGGAGCTTAGAATTTCAGTATGATTAGAAAAAAAAATTCAAAAAAAAATTGCTAAACATGTAAGTTTAGGAAACAAAACCTCACAGAAGTAATATTTTTAAGGTTTTTTCCCAAGTCCTCTTGTTACTGATGTTAAGTAATATCTGGTATATCTTCTCCACTCTGTTTATTTCTGTACAGCTTTGTTTTTACAGAATCTTGTTGTAATTTAACAACAGGTTCTGAAATGTTTCCTGCTTTTTTAGCTTTTCGGAGGGATGGTATCCAGACACAGGTATTCAGCATGAAGCTGTTGCACTGATTTATCTAATGGAGTATTTCCGTTACAATTTCTTATTTCTTTTTAAAAATAGTTCTTCACACATCGCTTGCTTTTTAAGATTCCACTGCATATAGAGTGTTTTCAATCAACTATTCACAGTGATTGCACAGAACACTCCCTGCTATTTCAGAAACTCACTAAGTGCAGTGCTTGTTACATTTATCAGTATGCTTTACCTTTACATTACAACACTGAACTTCACCTATCATCATCTTATCTTCTGAAGCTCTTTTCTAGTGTACTCCACATTTTTTCTTCATTTTGACCCACCTAAACATTGTGTTTACATCCTGCTTCACTGACCAGTCCTTTCCCTTTTTCATTAGTCCTGAGATATGTTTTTAATATTTTAGCATGTTTCAACAGTTCATTACTACTCTTAATACCATTTTTTATGTATAACAACTCTATTTCTCCACCTACTCACTCTTCTGATTAGTTCATCCTATGGGATTTTAGCATAAGAAATTAAAATCTCCAAATAAACTCCTTTTTAACCCATTCTCTTTTGAGAAACACTTTTTCGTCATGGAACTCTGCTTGTTTGTCCATACTCTTAACGGGTCCTCTTTGTATTCTAAAATGTGGTGTTTACTTATTATATTGTTTAATTTTCCTGGTACTGAAAAAGGTGTTGATCTGTATTGCCCTAGATGATTCTTTCTTCAGTTATAGGAGGGAAAAAAGCACAACATCTGCTACCATCTAGTCCTCTGGCATAGTGGCCAGTTTAAATCAAAGACTGTATATTTATGTCAGCAGTTCAACCACTCAATGTGAAATTACTTTGGAATTCCTTCATGTACAGTATCCACTTCTCATTACTTTTTTTTCTTTAATTTATCAGCTTGTTCCAGTACATTCACTTTTGAAAATTTGAATCTCTGACAGGCCTTAAACTTTTTAAAATCTAAAGGTTATTCTTAATATACTCTATCCAAAAGGATAATTTAAAATTTTCAATACTTTTATCCTCCTTTAATGGCTCTGTTCTTCACTTGGCAGATCACCAACTCATAGTTTTAAGTTTGTTGGGTTTTATGCAGGTATTCTTTAGTAAATACAGAATCCGCAGAGAATCTACAAATGACTCTGTAGTTTACATGTATATTCAAACCTTTATTTTTATACAATTAGGTTACTGTTATTCTTAAGAAGTTTCTGCTTCTAGGGAAAGCATTATTTACTTTTAAGCATTTTGTGTTAAGAAAGTGAAACACACAATTAACCTAAATATCACTCTGGGCTTCCAAAAGAAAATTAGCTTGTGTATTGCAATCCATAATGTTCAGTATCCTTTTAATCTTCCAACTGCAATGAATTATACCTTCACCTAACAAAACAAAAGCTTGTCCTGGCAGGCCGATCTATTTTAGATATAAGTGTCCTTGGACAAAACCTGACCTGTAGGTTTGTGTAGACACAGCATGGCTTTCTTTTGCCCAGAGGAATTGCAGAAGCTCAGTTTGCAAAAGGGAGAAAAGCCGGCATGAAAACAGTGTGAGTTATGTTCAAAACTATTGCTCACAGCAGGGAAAAAACAACTGCTTCTTTTCCTGTTTTTGGTGACTGGCCATATGTGCAGATCATAGTACTGTGGTGCAAATCCAAAATTGCACATTCAACATGGCTTCCTTATGTTATTGCTGGTTTCCAAAAGCCAGGTCAAATTACAGAAACTACCAGATACCAGAGTCCTCTAAGATATAGCTTGATGTTGAAATGCTGCCTATAATACATGACATATTAAAACTTCCATCCAGTTGATATTCTCTAGACATAGGTCTAGTGCTGGTTTGTAGCACCAGGAAGATTCAGGAGTTCAGAAGTATCACCAAGGAGTGCTTAGTTTTTAAAGAGACATCATACAAGAGAATGTTGGATAGTGCTTTTACCTCCACATTTTGTTATTGTGGCCTTAGATACAAAGCAGCAATTTTGTATATTTTGCTTTTCATCTCCATTGTTTACTACCTAGAGTAAACCAGACAACTCACTCATCATTTCCAGGACAGGTGACAAGGGAGAACAAAGTCTGAAACAGGTTTATTAATATTTGTTTGTAGAGAGATGTTATTGGGATTAACTTCTATCTTTCAATTTAAATAGGATTAAAAGGATTAGCTTGAATAATAGAAGCATACTGCACATTATAAATACTTAGGCTTCATTTAATTAATAGGTTTGGATATGAACATAAGATACATCAAATTATTCCAGAATAGTCCATAATTATATTATTTTTAAATAATAGAAAAGAAACTCGTGAGTCATTAATAAGGAGATGACTTTGGAAAAAGGCAAACTCATTCAGCAACTATAATGGTTTACAAGACACATTTTCTATTTATATGTATAGTTAATAACATCTATTATGCAGTCTTCAGCTTAGAAGTCTGTGTTTGCTGAGAAAAGTACTGTAAAACAGAGATTTAATTACATGGTTTGAGAGCTCTTTTGGCAACATCAAGAGGGAGAAAGTAATTTGTGTTTTAATGAAATATTTTGAAGGAGAAAAGCAACTTTAGTTAAGTAGTCCACAAGTTTCAAACAGTAGGAAGAGAATGCAGATTACAGTTTGTTCTTCCTGACATATGTCAGCATAAAAATTACAAAAATATGCTATACTTACCCTGTTATGTAAGACGATTGCACGATTTTCATCTTCTTTATTCTTTGCTTCTCTTTTTGTTGTGTAACAGAAACAGTAACAGCATCCTGAAAGTGAGCTGGAGAAAGGAAAAGGATCGTTTTAAACAATGCTTACAATGCTCTTACACAGATTTTGTTAAATGAAGCAAGTGTAAGAGGAATACGTGCAACCTGAGACAAGGATGTGAGGTGCACATACCCATCCGTCTTTTTACTTTTTGTTAAAAAAATGACATATCCCCTCCATAAAGTGTGTTGAGAGCAATAGCTTCTATGTCCTCATCTCAACATTAATTGTATAGTTGTTTTAAAGATACGAGACTGATGTAGTCAGTATGTTATTGTCTTGGCTGAGGTCATCCAAATCTGGGATCCCCAGGTAGTAATATTGTGGTCTGACATTTGAAAATAGCATGATGGCTGTAATATGAAAGCCTACAGGCAATTTCCTATGGCTAGTCTCCATACAGTATTCTATTCTTTCTTCTGTTGCTCACAGAAGAAATAATAGACGCACTTGACAGATCATATTGGAGAGTGCTTCTCATTTCTAGCAATGTGCTCTGCCCAAGTATCACTCTGAGATGTTAAACACCTATATGAATGCACTTATGGAAGTAAAACTTGTCACAAGTATATTTGGTTTAGCAAAGCAGGACTTTATCGACTTACCACACCATCTTTCTTTTACTCTATATTAGCTTTAATTATCTTAAGAGATGCTGGAATAAGAGGCTTACTGCAAGTTAAGTGGGAGCAACAACAATATATCTTTTTTTACACTGTCCAAACAATCTGCTTCAATTCTGCTCTAGCAACATTGGGTGATCAAGGGAAGGGTTAGTCCATTTTCCATAGCCGCCTTCTCTTTTGAAATTGCAAAGTTGCCACATAGTATTAGCTCTGGAGGAAGCATCCATGGAATGGTGAGCTGTGCAGTAGTAAAAGAACCAACATCATCAGAATATTTCATGAAACAGCCAGAACAGATGGAAATAATTTTCAGTCACGACTGATCTATGCTGGCTTTGAACCACTGAGCTAAAAATAGAAGGGTCCTATTTTCTGTAACTATTTAGCCTCCTTTACCTTCCTGTTTCCTTTTTTCCCATTTTTGCCTGTATTTTTATTATGAAGAGTATCTCAGTTTAAAATTTAATTTTGATGACTACGGCTGTCAATAAATGTAGTTGTAAGAGGCTGGGTTACATATTTTGTCTTCTTCCACCATTACCTCCTTCTCCGCTTCCCCACAGATTACCTTTTCTCTGCTTACCAGATGTTTTTTCTGCTTTTGCTCTGATATCGTCCTTGACTGATTTTCTTTCTCTCCTGCCTACTCCATTTCCTGAGTTGCTTTAAGGTATTTTCACTAGTCTTTTCTCAACCCCTACTCCTTGCAGGGATCTTTGCTTACAGGTTGTGTGAGTGGATCTCGTTTCAGAAAGTATCTTGGAATGTTCGAGTGCTTTGCTAAATAATGATGTCTTGGCTGCCCCGCCACATTATTCATTTCATTATTCAGCAGCTGAACTTTTTATTGAGTGTTTTAACATATAAAACAAGTCTTAGCATAAATAGGGAGGTAAACCAATTAAACTATGTCCCCAGATTTCATCCTTCTCGTTCATTTTGGACTCATTGTTTTGGGCTGGATCTTGAGAGGAATTTACTGCAAAGTGATATATGGAACCACATCAGTTTTAATTTTTTTTTTATTGAGAGATTTTAAATTGTTTTAAACTAAGAATCTCCATTTTAAATTCATAGGAGTGGATCACTGAATGTAGTCAGACAAACCTGTATGCAATAGCTATTGAATGCCAGATGTGTATGCAATTGTGTGCTATTAATTTCACTAAGAGTTCATTAGCTGTTCAATCTTCATTTCAACATGGCACGCAGTAAAATGCTGTGGAAAAATGCAAGACCGTGTGTGCATACACAGATGTACACATGTGCACATACACACATGCACACATACACACACGCAGAGTTCCCATTTTGCATTTCCACTATCTCATTCATTCTAAAATATCCCCGACATGCATTTTTGCATTAAGAACTAAATAGCTTTTGAAATTTCTTGGATTTAGGTGGAAGAAATATAGTTTAAAATTATAAGTAGATGGTTGTGGCATTCACATCTACTTCAAATCTAGGCTGAAAAGTGGAGAGTGGATGGTGGAGAAATTCTCTGCTGGAAAAAAGACCTACTATGCTGTTGCCAAGTTTTAACCCAGAGGGAATTTCTGGCCCTAAGTTATAAATTCCAGAAAATAGGGGCCTATAATAGAAACACTGACAGAGCCTTAACTATAGCATTGCTAAAGGCAACGCTGCAATAAAATGGAATGACCTGTGAGATAAAATGTTTAATCTTTTGAGTGAGATGTAGCCTAATAACTCAGAAGCAGAGATGGGGGATGATTCAGGCTCTTCCTTGCAGCCTCTTATATGCCCTTTATGAAATTCACTGTCACTCGCAGCTGCTTTTCCCTTTCAGGCTGAATCTTGTTTCACTCCATAGCCAAATGGACTAGAAGGGTCATAAAGAACCAATTTATGGCCCCTAACTTTTCAGCAAAAAATATTTTTCAAAATGTAAATTAATGGCAACGGAAGCAGAAGCATCAGGAAAAACACCTTCGCGCAGGACAAGAATAATAGAAAGAGAGAAATGGGTGGTACAGATGTGGTTTTGAGCCTCTTTTCTATTTCTCACTAGTGTCTTTCCAAAAGAGTAAATCCTCATTTGAACCTTCCTTTATTTCACTGGAAACAGTTTTGTGAAACTCTTTCTTCTCAAAGTCAAAGTCTAAATCTTGTTCTTGTGTTTATTTTTATATCACAGAAGGAGTAAATAAAACCCCTGGATGTTAAAAGATGGACTTTAATTATATGATTGTTATTAATTTTATATGACATATTTGCCTGTGCTAGCAAGTGGAACTGGGCATAATGACCTAGGAGGTCTCTTTAAATGCTACGTCCCATCAAATGAAGAAAGATGTAATTACTAGGCCCATTAGTGATCTCTCTCTGGTCAAAAATCTCAGATTAGTCAGAATTCCACTTATTCAAACAGTGCCCTAAGCCAGGACCAGGGAATGCCACCATCCCTACAAAGGCAGAGCCAGGTTTCTTTCTGCAGATTTTTTTATTTTAATTTTTTTTTGCTGTCCTAGAAGCAGGAAAAAAAGACCCACTCTGTCTCAGTTGCTTCTTATTCACTGAATGCTTCTACCTGAAGATTCTGGTTTAAAAGCAAGGTTATATGAAAGTAGATTCTTTGAAAGTCTGTGGATAATTTTTCAACCAGGTACATAAGGAATTAGACACGTCCCATTAAAAACAGCTGGAATTATGTATGTAATTCCTTGCACACCGCACAGAAAATTTACCCTGAGCCTCTAGCCACGTCTGTTTCCCAAACTTTCCTAAGGCTAAAATCACTATGAAGAACATCTGGGCTCTGTTCTTTGGGGATTTCTATTTTATTCTATCAATATTTTCCCTCATTTTAACCCATGAAAATTGTAATTAGATATTCCCATATTAGGCATATGGGAACATCCATTGCAGATGATGCTCCCAGGAAAATCTGGTTTGTGAATCTCCTGTGCTTGCCACTATTATACCTGTCATTTCTGATTCAGTAGCATTTTGCACCTGTCAGTCATAGCTAAATGAGTCGCTATATATTGAGGATGCATTTGCTTGCTGTCCCAATGCTTACACTTTGTCGGGATTGCATTGGACTCTGCAGGGGTGACTTACAAACATGCTCTCAAATATTTAAGGCAACAAAAAATCACCCAGTGGTATCTGTAAATGTGCAATAGAGTGAGGCTAAAGAGGTTAAAAAATAAAGAGTATTTTCAGGATTTCATATTAATGCAAAGAACAATTTAAAAAATTTAAAAAGAGAGAATAAAAAAATGGAGGACTTATCAGTATTCAATGAGTTCCTAAATATATATATACATAAATGTATATTTTGTTATATATATTTTACATATATACATATATATGCCTACATGCAGGCGACTGAGGCAAGCTCAGAATAGGCAACTTGGTCTTAAACCTTTTATTATCACGATGAAATTATCCATAGGTAAGCTAACTAAAGCACGCAGAGATCATTACAGTTGTACAGTTCAGCATTTTGTCTGTTTGCACTTCCTCAGCTGAGGGAAATGAATTATGCCAGCCCATTCCTTAAAACAGAAAGCTGCTTCTTCTTGTTGATTTGGTCAGGCAAATATTGACTCCAGCAGTTCAAAAGCATCCTTTGACCACTTTTTGATTCAGCTTATTTGGGTGGAGCAGCATTATGGAGGTTTATATGCCCTTTCCTGTTACACATGGCCAGCATAATCATATACAGAGTTATCTTCTGCCTTCATAAATTGGAATTAGTTAATTATAATATTGTAAAATTATAATTTCACCTAACTATATATGCATATATATCTCACTAAGTTGGTCTGTTGAAAATATAAAAACTCTGCTTCAACAACTTTTTCTTTACCTGAGTCCCTTTACTATAACTGGTCTGCAATTTACTCCTATTAGAGGTTTAATCCTATTATACTAATTTTTTCTCCTACTTTGCTGAAAACTCTACTGGACAATACGTAAGTGGAAGGAGTCCAGTTTTTACCCTAAGCTCACGCAGAAAAATGGAACTGGGTCTTATTATACATAAGCAAAAGTACAACGTTAGATGTCTGGAAGGGGACTTTTTTCTAAAGAACAGATAGCATTGCAGTCGAGTGTATGCTAAGGTTTGCTATTCCCTTGAATTTGCATAAGATGATATTTTCCAGTGTTGAAATGATGATTTAAAAGAAGTGAATGGACCTAGCTTGGTCCGTATTCTGTTTACTTGCTTTGTGTATTTAAAAAAATATAATTCCAAAGCCAGTTCTAATCAATGTCAATGTGTTTATTTCTCAGTTATACAGAACAGTGTGCCATTCAGCTCTGAAGATCTGATTGAAAGTGATTTCTGATTTTACCTGATGTAAAGGCAGAAATAAGTAATTTATTTACTTTCACATTATGGCTTTCAGATCAATTCTTGCTTTCCATGTTTTGCTTTGCCTTTTGTTTTCAAATAAAAAAATTACATCCTGAAATTATTATTTAAAAAGTATTCAAAATTATATTAAAAATTATATTATACTTGACTTTGCAATAAAATTTAATAATTTAAAATGTAGAGAGTTTGCCTTGATAAACATCTAATCTAAAAATTTCATTGTTGTCTGGAATAAGATTGGGTGTCTTCAGTCAATCAACTTTCAGTTATCATACCTGAACTGCAAAGTTCACCTACAATACCCATGTTCTACCCAAGTTCTCTCAAAGTGTTGTACAGGTAAGTATAACTTGCATATATATTGGTGCTATGTGGAAAGAGATTATTAATATTGACTTCTATGTCCAATGATACTTTTTTGGACATGTGTGAAAATATGTGACTCTGCAATTAATACAGAAAAATATTGAACTATGGAAATAGATCATAACCATGACAGTCACAGCAGAAAAACTTGTAAATATATTTTGTGAAATTCCTATGTTCAGCAAAGAGCTTATGCAAGTGTATAACTCAATAAATTCTCTACTTCAGAAAGCAGGTTTTATTACCGTTATGTGGAGTCTTCTGAAATGAACTGTGTATGTGTGTTTGTGTGCACACATTTGTGTGTGTTACACAGACAGGTTTTTGTATGAGTTTTGGCATATTGCATGTGGCAGGCTGCTGAAACATGAGTAAAGACAGTAGGAAAAAGGCAATGCATATCCTTCTGGTAATCAAGAGAAGGGACTGCTGCAGACTTCCCTTGTGCCAAATCTCAAGGTTCGCCCAGAAGCTCCCAAGATCATTTCTCAGCCTTTAGATTTTCATGTTGAATTGTCTGTCTTGTTTGCTAAATGAACCTACTTCTTATTTTATTTAAACCACATGAGGTAGGTGTATTTGACTTCCTAGTAGGGAATGCAATATTTAGTAATTTCAGTATGCACAATTGTGAAAAGGTGAAGCATATTTTGTGAACATAATTTGGGGTTAGTTTTAAATGGCATACCTTTTTCTCCAATTCCTTTCCAGAGCCTGAAGCTGGGAACATAAAGTGCAGCTCATATGCTTTTTACAATTTACTCCTGAGAAACACTGACCGCAAAAGTCAGTAAACATCCATCATGAGCTTTAGGCTACTTCCTTTGGATTTGGCCTCAGGCTAAGCTGAGGGCTAAAAACATTTCATGAGGGGGTTACAGTTTTAAGAAAAATAAATATATTGCTAGTACAACATGGTTACTCAGCTTGGTCTAATGCTGGAAAAATTCCTTCTCCCAACAAATACAGAGAATTTTATGTTATCAGTCTGTCACATTATAACTGATACTGTGGTGGTATATCACCAACATGCTAATCAACATAGCTGTTGTGACCTACTTACCACATATTTCTGCCAGAGCTTCCCATAACATGTCACATTGAATCCACTCTGAGAAGTACAAACCAAATCTACTTCAACCCATTTAGCACAAAGATTCTGGGGAAGAAAAAAAAAAAAAAAAGAGGAGCACAGCAAAGCAAAAAAGCTAGGTCAAGTTCTCTTGTTAATCTGGGGCTTCTGTGACATAAAGCCATGTTTGCCACCATGTACTGCCATAAGCAATGACATGATTTCTCATGAAAAGGGCCACAAAAAGAGAGAAGAAAGCCCCCATCCAATACCATTTCCTATATCACAGAGAAAACTTGAAAGATTCCTCACTAAATGGTTGGTTGTCTTAGTGTGGTTATGGATCTCTTTAAGCTAAACAATGCTTACAGTAAAAGGACTGTTTTTTAAAAATTTATTGTATTTTCAACATTTCATCTTCCTTGCAATTTTTGTTTGGTATTCAACCTTATCTGAGGAAGGTCTTTCTACTTGAATGAAATAAAAACACATGGGAAGGAATGATGTGAAAATATGTCCTTTAAACTTTCCTAGAGATTTTAATAATGTATACATAACATATTTTAATTGTTCTGGGGGAGTTTAGGTTTGCTTGTTTGTTTTTAAGTCTAATATATTTTGGTTTCATAATGTATCATTAATACAGGAAAATAAAATGGCATGGAATATATTCACTGAGATTCAGTTTACTGTTAATGTTCAGTTTAGACAGTAACATCAGTACAGCGATCTTACAGCATGAGAAAAAAGAGCTAAAATAGGTTATAACACCAAGTGTTACATCAGGTCATCCAACTGATTTTATGGGGGACCCTCCCATTGCACTGTTTTTGAATCACTGTCTAGGATATTACACATGTCTAGGACAGAATAATATTCTCCTATACGAGATGCAGTGCAAGAACTGGAAAGTTTCTATCTGCAGTGAAAATTTCCTAGCACATTTTCACAGGAAATGCCTTTAAACCTGCTGCCCTAGAAAAATTCTAGCCTAGAGAGCTACAGCCTCCCTTCCTGCGTTCTCTGTGTTTCCACTGCACACACGTGTAAGAAGAGCAGATTAGAATGTACTTAGACAAAATTTTATAGAATTGGAAATTCTGTTATTGGGTGAAGATTGCAAAAGAGTACCCAAAAATATTAATTACAGAAAGAGCTTAAAGCTCACTATCTCTTGAAAAAGAGAAATAACTGATGCACGGTTCCTCTTCAAGTCATTTCTTATTCTGGCCCTGATGGTAGTCTTCAGTGTTGTGGGGTCAAATACTGTTTTCCACTACAGACATGTGACTTCTACTGAAAAGAGAGATTCACTTAGGCAGCCAAAAGCAGAACTTATCTGTCTGTCTCAAATGGAGTGCTTTAAACTCCACTGCAATAATCACAGATGCTCTGCTCTTGGCAGAATGAGAAAAGCTTGATACAGATTTGCAAAATAGCTCCATTAGGTAAAGACACCATCAGTGTTTATTACCACTGTTATCTTAAAGCAAATTTCACCTAACAAAATATGGAATTAAACTTACAAAAAGACTGAAGCTATGAATTAATCTAAAGTTACTAAGTACTGAGGCCCAGTAAGCTTAACCCTAATCAACACCAAAGCAAAGAATAGGAATCAAAGATGTGGAGCACCATAGTAATTTGTTCCTGTTGACCAGAGCAGCAAAAATAAGAGTCTATCATGTCAGCATCTGCTAGTGAGTTTAAATGCCTATAAGCATAATTTATAGCTGACATTTTTTCAAAGTAGCTTTTTTTAAGGAAACAGTTTAATACTTCTACTTTGTCCTCCTAACTTAATTTAATTCCACAGGTTATGTCCAACCTCATTATACTTTTTTGTCTTCTTTTTAAAGAAAAAACTGTATGGTACATTTTTTTTCAAAAACTCTGTCTGATTTTACAAGTAAAGAAAATTGCTGTTTTTTGAAAGACCAATTCCGTCATTCCAATGGTCATTATCATAAGATAAATTCCCATAGGCCTAATAGAATTTTCTAGGATTTTCTGAACTGTGGGACACTTGCCTGTCTTGCCCTATTTTCTGAAAAGCACAGTAGCACACCTTATATCTGGTCTGATGGGGAAGGGAAGATCCTTTCAAAGTGGAGACAACACAAAATCATTTCTGAAACACTGCCTTAGGATTACATCACTTTCAGTCATTGTTACAGAATCCCTAATAATGAAATTAAGAGCATTGTAAGAACATAAACCTTCCTTCAGGACTGAGAACCCTAACTAACTTTTTTTTCATTGATTTAAAACAGGGAAAAATAATAAACATTTTTTTTCCTGAAAACAACAAGATTTCACTTACAAACTCAAATGCCTTGCCTAAGAGAAAACATCAGAAGAAAAAGAATCCGCATTCTATTAAAAGTCTTCTCACGAATCCTACCATTTCTTTCTCTGTATCTCTGAAAGCTTCATAATGGTAGCATGATCAAAAGAAGCAAGCTTGGATACTTTAAAATCTGTTTTCTACTCATAACCCAAATGATGTGCCAACATCTTGGAAGTGTTAGTCCTCCATCACAGGAAACTTTCATAAAGAGGAAGAAATATAGTTTAGCCTGAACATATTGGAATACGTTCCACTGTTCTACATCAACTACTGTTTCCAGTTACACCCTGGCTGTGTGCTAACCAAGTCACAAGTATTTAAGCAGGTTTTATTGCTGAATTTCCACTCACGAAAAATAAGGTGGAGCAAATTTAAAGTGGGGGTATTAACAGGTGAACTTCTCTCAGTGTAAATGGCGCAAAGTTGATTTACGCTAGGAAAGGATGCAAGGACCTGAGGAATAGGTTATAGTACTTGCTTTGCAGAGTCCAGCAGCTGACTGAAAATTTTCTGATATAAAGAAAAAGCCTTTGGATAAATTCAAACAGGGTGGCAGTGAAGAACATACCTGTGGGATCTATCACACACTTAATATTTTGAACACTGTACAATTACTGCACCTAGTCATACCAAAGTTCATATGCAGGGTTCTTGAGTTTGTGTACGCGATAGAGTACCATTACTTTCAGGGGAAAACAGCTCTAATGCTACCTAGATTGCTCAGAGCCTTACTAGAGATATTGTACAAAATAATGCCTCTGAGCCTCGGGATATGATTTTACACATTCCTGGTGTGTTATCTAACTCCATTACTAAGAATGCACTCTGGCAACCTTCCTTTAAGTATGAGCAAATATTACAGGAAACATGTTACATGCGAGACAAACAGCCTAAGCATAAAGTCCCGCCAGATGAATATGTTGCCTTTTATGGATTTGAAATGCATCTCAAATCCACAGCAACATATTGCAATCTCATGATGTGCCTATGATCCTGTTAGCACAGTCAAAAAGACCCTGGGAAAAAGGTAACCATGGACTGGAACAACATAGTAATTACCACTATGTCTTGTCAACACTAAAGTTACCAAGAGTGACTGAGATAGATAAGTTAGGGATTGCAGTCTTAAAATACTACATTGAAAATCTTCACTGTACTATCCAAAATTCAGACCTTCAGTAGGAAGAATGAAGAGGTTAATGACAAGATATACAGATAGTTTCTACAGGTAATAAATCATAAACAAGAATGTGTATTTTCATACAAAAAATGCTATAGGGTTAAAAACCTTGAGTCTCTTTTGCTTAACTGAATTTGAATAATCCACTGGCTTATTTTTGTTTGCTTTGTTTTTTGAAAATGAAAAAGGCAGCTAGAAAGGCAACAAAACCTTTATGCAAACCTTTCTAAGTGATATGGTTTCAGTCACATCCCTAAGACAAACCCCTTATGTGATAGGTGTGAAAGTCTTCATAAGAGTTATTGTAGCATCCTGAGGTGCATGAGAATAAGATATTTTGTGTACGTCCCATACAAAACTGACCCCTTACATAGGAACACAAAACTGTGAACTTTATACTTTGCAATCAAAAAAATCAACTTTAATAAACTCTTATATTAATAAAGTCAGCAAAGTACCATTTTATAGAGCATCATCTGGGTCATACTTGGTATGGAGAACAAGAACATATTGGAAATGTGGGTTAGCATGGCCCTAGGACAACCCTAGTATGTGGAGTGTTTTCAGCACAGACAATCTAGCCCAAGACACTGAAATCTTCTGTCCTAAATCTGTGGCAGCCTGTTTGACAAACCCAGCCCAAAGCTGCAAATCCTGGGAACCTGCAAAACGTGATAGGCAACCTCTGTAAAATCTAGATGTGACAGGATACCTTGAGGCTACGATACGTTATTAAACCAAACAGATTGGGCCCATTATCTGGCTCTTAAACGGCATAGCATTGTGTGTTTACACAACCAAACTCTTCCCCTCTCTCCCACCCCAATAATTTGCCATCCTCCACAATGCCCAGCACACTCTCTGTTCCCTGGCCTAATGCTATTCCTGAACCTTGCCCACATACTGACTGGGAAACTGCAGTTGTCATGGATTAAAACGATGGCAAGCATCTTGCTCAAAATTAAACGGTGTGGATGATTGCTGAACAATGCCCATGCACATGTCTCGGCCTTCTTTAGTTTATTGTATATGTAAGGTTATAACCTCAGAGACTTCAAGGGTTTCCAAAGCCTTCAGTCTACAAGTGCTGACTCAAGTCAGAGCTGTACAGACTTGCATGCTTCTTGATTTGTATCAGGGGATTTGGCAACAGTAAAGTCAAAAGCGTCTGGCCAATCTGAATGGTAGGTCTGTCCCAAGAGCTCAGACCCTTGACCCAGAGCATCCAAAAGTGACCAATAAACATGGACTATAAACTTGCCTGTGCTCCTCACCCCAAGGAGTTCTAAGAGCCCTAGCTTGGGTGCTCTTACTTCTCACCACTCCCTGGCTCCCAGCAGTGGAAATAGGAACTCAGTTCACCAGTTGTCAAACAAATTAGCTTCTACTTTTTTCTTCTTTTTTTCAGAAAAAAAAAAAACCCTGAACAATAAAGCAGCACTTCCTTGCATATGTTGTGCTAGCTCACTTCTTAGGGCGAAATACATTTGTTTCTCCTGATTGAAAATGAATGTGGGAATCTCTAATCATGAAATATAAAACTTTTTCAAAAGGTTGATGCAGGCCTGGGAAGCTAGCAAGAACACAGTTTTAATGCAGCATGGTAATATTAGCCAGATGGCCACAACAAGAAATTTGGATCTGTGTTTGGATGTGAAGAATAGCTGTATTTAAACCCAGAGCTCTTACAAAGAAAGGATGCACCTCTGTTCAGAGATGGATCCAATCTACCCAAAGACTTTGTTCACAACAGTGATTTTGGCTTGTGCTCAACACCACACATGTATTTACATTTAACACACCAGTGAGTCACAATAGGACTTCTTAAATCACAGCACCATAATCCTCATCATTTTCGACTGACAAACCACCCCACCACCACAAAATGACTGTTTCTAATGAGGGAGAGCATGCTAATTATTTAACTGCAGTAGTTATTTAACTACTCTTTTGTTAGTACATTCCTCCATTTAACCACTTGCACTCTCTCTGGGTCAAATTCCGCACTCCTTAATTGAGCAAAAAATTTATTAGCACCAATATATCTTTTGTGGGCAGTGGATTGAGCTATGTATTCTATCTGTGTAAGGAATGGTGATAGCTGTCTTCTCCCTTTTATTGGCTTCAAATGCAAGGCATTTCTGAAACTCTCTCTTCAGGTTGGTACTACCTTAATCTTGGATATATCGCCAAAGATACCAGTCTTTTCCTATCACTTGACTGCAAACAACCCCTTTTTTCTTGGAACATAAACATCACAGACTACATTGATTTGTCCTTGAATTACACTACTGACATGTATGTGAAAAGAATCAAAATTTGTGAAACCAAACAGTGATTAAGGAATGGCTGTGAGGAGGTGGTAGTGGTTTTAGGTGCAGTAGATATAGAAGTAGGAAATGTGATTCAGAATAATTTGAAATGCCATTCAGAAGCTACAGATATTTTGCACACCCTCTTCATTACATCAAAACCCTCATATATATATATATCAGGTTTATATGTACATATATGTTTATGACATGTGTGTTGTGGAAAACAAAATTTTGCTCACTAGTAGAAATTCCATCCTGTTCCAATTGACCTGTTTGTTACTCAAAGTGTATTTTTTCATGAAATTATCTGGAAATGGTCAGGTAGAAGTCTACTTTGAGGCTGGATAGTTCATTGATTTCCTTTAAGTTCTTATCAACCATTTTCCAATCTTAATGATTCTGTGATTCTGTGATTCTGTGAATAGAGCACACTTACTGCAGTGAGTGAACAGTACTGAATTTCACTGTGCCATTGCACAGAATTCTAATACATTCAAGGTACCTCAGCAAAAAGTCTCTGAGATTCTGTTACCATGCTTTGCTGTAATAATTAGAACTAAGCTAAATAAATCCTCTATCTGAAAGTGGATTCTGCAGTTAAAAGGACAGTAACAATTAAAGCATTGAAAATTGTAGGGTACTACTTCAATTGTAGGGTACTGGATAGGTATCCTTGGTTAGCAGTAAAAAATAAACAAGAAATTAGAGATGAGATGCATGCAGAAGTTCACGGTCAATTTAAGTACAACACTATGTTAAAAGACAAAATTAACTTCTGCGTGATCACATTACAGTGCAATGCGTTATAATGAAACTAAAGCAAAGCAACATATATCTGTGATGAAAAAGACTAGGGAACATAAAAATATCATGAGGCTCATCTAACGGATTTTAGGAAGATTTTAAAAGATGTTTTCTTGTATCAACAAAGAAACAGTCCTCATCTTTGGAACCATCAGTCTTTTCTGTGTATTTCATAGTATCAAACATCTTCAACTTTAATAATGAATCTCTGTTGTACGAAGAATTCTCTACAGATAATGATTTTTTCAAATGTATTCATTACTTTATGAACTTCCTTTTACAAGTTTCTTTTATTTCAAAAGGTTTTCAAAGGTAGCTCTGTTTAAACTGGAACACTGCTCATGCTGGGTATGTGTAGCTGATTGCATAAGTAATGTGGTATTGTTTATACTCCTGAACAGGTGATTCCCTAATTACCAATCAAAATCATACTTCTGTATTTAGAAATCATTTTTTGTGAAAAGGAATGTTTAAAATTGTGCTTTTCATTAGACTTCCTGCAACTTGCATTTGTCAGTTGAATACTGAGGGAGAAACAAAACAAAAATGGAAATCAGCTTGACCAAAGCTAATTTAGTTTTAAATTTGAATATTTGTGGGAACAGCTTTTTCCCATCTCTGGTAGTTATGTTGGAAGTAGTAGTGCTTTTTGCTTTGTAATACTCCAGGGAATATGTCAAATGTTGACTTACATATCATATACATGTTCAGATTTTTGGGTTTGCAATTGAGACCAGCTTTAAATGAAGTGAAATTTCAAGAAAACTGATCAGACAAATAGATTTAAGGACCACCTTTTTAACTATTGTTTTAAGTATTATGTAAAATCCAGAAGAAGAAGAACAAACAGAATTTTCTACTTTAATTACTAATTTGGTATAATCTAGATACGCACTTTTGTAAAGCTTCTGTAGCGGGAAGGTTTTGCAACTCCCTATGTTGGAAGGGAAAGAACTTGTAGGAGGAAATGCAGAGGCTAAATTATAAAATTACTTTTATCATCACAAGTATAAGGTTCTGACAGAGAAAAAAGCCAGGCATATAACATTTTCTGGAGGATGAAATGCCTTGCACAAGCATAGTAGCATAGATAGGCACAAGATAGAAATCAAAATTATGAATACTATCAATCCTCTTGATTGAAATCTTAAGCTAATGACTGGCTGGGGTCAGGAAATATTTTTCCTTCTTTCTTCCATTTACAGAGGTTTCAGAATTTATTCAAAGTTATTTGAGTTATCTTGGATCCTTGACCGTTTAAGTTAATGCTAAATTTTGCAAGTTGAAGCAATTTTTTTTCTCATGGAATTAGGAATATGAAGATTTCAATTATTATTTACTATATATTTACATACTCCTTGTATTTTGTATTACTTATAATATGTAATATAAAATAATACTACACAATTTTATTAATATTTCAAAAAGTATTATTTCTAGCCATAGAAAAGAAACAGAAAGTTAAAATGGAAGTAGTGCCTAAATATCAGAACCTCAAAAAGAGATATAGTAATATTTCAGCAGTTTCAGATTAAACTAGCTTCATTCACCAAAACCTAACTATGTGACTTCCACAGCTCTACCAATGTACTAACTGTTTACACTTTTCTACTCAAAGCTAACTGGGTTCTTACTTGCAAAACTTTAAATAGAGAACTGATGATGTAGCTGGTCTTTTCCATCTCTGAGTACTATGATACTAACCATATGTCCACTTTTCTGTAGTTAAAGGCAGACATTCAACTGGTGACAAAAAGAAAAATGCAAGTGAAACATGATATACTTCACAGATGAAAGAGATGCTGTTAATATTTTGATTATTGTGGTACAGCATCACTTATCTACTGACACATTTCAATATTCCATGTATTTATTTTTAACCTGCACACATTTCACATATATAAAGGATGTGAATACCCATACCCTGATTTTAGACACTGATGATTTCAAACTGTTGGCTAGTAAATGTGTTTTGGGAACAGAAATTCTCTGTGGTGAAGACTGTAGTTTTCCAAATGGAGCTGGCTACTCATCTGGTATTAAGCTGTAAATCTATCTCTCTACACAGAAGACCTGTATTTCTATAGATAAATTAATGGCTTTCTCACCATTTAAAATATTCTACAAAGGAAGAGCCCTAAAATAGGCTGCCATCTAAAAAAAAAAAAAAAAAAAAAGAAAAAATACAAAATCAATTAGAAATATAATAATCAGCCACCACAACCAAATTAAATATGAGTTGCATGAGTTGAAAATAGATGAAAATTTCTTTTTATAGAACCTTTAAAATGCATCATGAAAGGCCATTGTATTAATGGTTTGGATCTATTCCACAGAATAAACTATTTTTCTGATGATAAATCAGTGACACAATTAGCAGCAGATCTTACGAAAATCAGTAGCTGCAGACAGAATTTTTGTTTATACTGATGAAATTATGGATTAAAAAAATTTTTTATTATTCATTTCCATGCACAAATTCTTTAAATAGACAACTTCTATTAAGTATAAAAATTTTCCTGACGTTTTGAAGGAGATCTTGGCTTTTGGCAAGGACTTTGGACACACTGCAGGTCCATGGCACCTATCAGTCGAAGGTCCAACACCTCTATTTTAGAGACCCTTTAACTTTTTCACTGTCCAATTATAACAAGGAACTGGAGCTGTCATTGTTTCTGAAGTGATTTCTGACAAATAACTGAAGTACCACTGTGTTCTTTGGTTGTGACAATTGTTATTTTTAGGGGTAAGAGAAGGAAGAGAATGTGTTGCAGTTATTTTACTTGGATACAAGACAGGTTCAGTTTAAACAGTGAAGCAGTAGTTGTACACGGATAATCCATTATGTAGGTCTAAAAATAGTGAGGTCACGTTAACCAGATAGCTTTAATTAATGTACTTTGGTAGTAAGAGCAGAAATTTATGGACAATCACATTCTGTGTAGAATGAGGGGGTCATTCAAAGTATGTGTGCATACATGTGCACACAACTGAAGCAAACTGCATTCCTTCTTTTTAAGTTCTTCCCAAACTGGCCCAGGATTGCAGCACAGCCTTAAGCAATTTGAAAAATGTGTGTTTTGTTAGTCAAGATTAATAGACTGTTTTGATATATTTACACCACAGTACTGTGACACTTGACGTTGAATTCCCTCCTTCAGGGATGGTAAGAAACAGGAGGAAGAACAGAGATTTTTTATTATAATTCCTATTTTTTTAAAGGAACTCTTTTTCTGCACTTACTGACATCATCTTCTGTGCTTCAGGGAAGAACATTTAATTCCACATATCAGCCCAGCTGCAGAAATTCCCTGACTATGAACTGATGCCTGCTGTACTTCTGTCTTTCAAGAAAGAAGTTTTCGCAGGAAGGAACAACAGGTTTTCTAAGGATGATATTTTTTTGACTCCTTGATTCAGACAAAGAAATTAAAGCCTTTACCAGCTTTTGAAGTAAATGAAGAAGGGAAATCCAAGAAGCTTCCCTGAGAGCAAATAATAACTATTTTTCCTCACTGTGCATCATCTGCTCATCTTTGAAAGCAAATCATCCATGGGAACATTATCCAGCTTAATGACAAAGAGAAATTGGAGGAGTGGGTCAAGAAACTCCTCTGGAATTTCAACACACCTCACTAGGTATGAAGGTGTATTAAATGCATGTGTTTGTAGCTTAAGGGGGGAAAAATCAGTTGCTTCTAGGAGGAGCTGAATTTAATAAGAATTCCTATTTTGCTTTGGGATAACATCTTCCATTGATTTAATCCCTTCCTGTACCTACTTGCATCATATGAGGTAGTTGTGGTTTTCATTTTACATTTAAGTGTACAGCATGATGAATAGCTATTGTCAGCTTTACTTCACCCTGACCAGTGGCTGCAGCAGTGGGGGTAGGCTAGGGTCATGGAGATGGCCTCAAATAATCTTCTACAGTTTTCCTACCCCTATCCCTACCCCCCTTTCCTTAAGCCTTCCTTTCTTTCTCTTTGTTCCTTCTTTATCTTTTAGTGCCCCATCTATCTTGTTGCTTTCTGAGGCTGGATGAACTCTAACTAGAAATGACAGCTCACTTGATATGTCATACCTTATTGTTTGTTGCACTTTTATGACATTTCCAGCATCTTCTTTCAAAATTATCCCAAGTCTGAAGTATATGTTTCTAATTTGTATTACAGAAAAATCCTGCCTATTTTATTCATTCAGATATTTTTCCCTTTGGTTCAATGGATTATTTACAGTGTATTGGAATTCAGCACTTCAAACACTGACTCCATATGATTTACTACACAGTGTTATTACTATATTAAAATACTTGTAAAACCTGGCCTTTTGATAGTCTTTGATTGAGGCTGATTTTGTCTGAAAGTTTTTGGCCAAAAAAGTTACAGCTTTTCCCAGAATAAAAGTAAGGATAAATTCACTGCTTATAGGTATTGGCAGTTTTCAATGAGAAACCAGGAACAAAAGCAGAAATATTACATAAAGCATGGAGAGATAGGGGTAGGAAGGGGAGAGAATACTAGTTAAGGAAAATCACTGGTTAGATGAGACAGACACTGGGAATTTGAGACTGGAAATTCAGAAGGCTAAGGCTTGGACTTGTTTGGTGAGAGGGTTCGGAGGAAATGACCAAGCAATTAAGAGTGGGCTGGATAGGTAAGACAACAGTGCAAAGGGCTGGAGTGTGTGAAAGCCTGAGCCCAGTGAACAGCACTCCTCTGCAGGACTAGAAAGGAAGACAGCATTTCTGAGTCTCAGCACCCTCAAAGGCAATCTTAATTCTGGTATCTTTTAACTGTTGACCACCTTGAGTTTGCAAACTGCATGTTCTGTTACCAGAGAATTTACTAGGGTCAGGCTGCATGTTACTGTGACTTCATATTGCATGTGCTGATTTAGCCTTGTGAGTCATGAACAGTTACACTAAGGTATTACAGGATGGATCAAAGCTAGTTCCAAGCCAATTTTTCGAATATTGTGAGAAGTGAAACAAGAAAATTTGCTTTCATTTTTGAGGAAGAAGTGAATATAATCCCCCAACAAACCTACAGAAGTCACCAAAACCATTATTCCCTTAATTCCACTGAGCAAAGGATTGCAGCATAATAGTGCTATGTCATTAGAAGCACAAATAACACAAGACTTTCTCAATTTAATGTAAATTGCTACATATATGGATCATTATGACTTTATTAAATGTATCTCAGAAAAATATATATAAAATTCCTACAGGAATTCATTATTCAGAAGTCTGTTTTCATAGTCTTTGGACTTTGGAATTGTACTTTCTTTCCTCTTCGATACTTGTTTTCCTTTATCTGACAACACAGACCTTTCCTTCTTACACACGCCCCCTTCAGTCATCACAGCTGTTCTTGCCTCTTTAAAAAAGACGTAAGGTATGTGGTACTGACTTGTTAACAGGTACGTGTACTGACTTGGTCATAACACTGTATGTGCACTTTTCCTTTTGTTATAGGAAAGGATGTGATTCATGGAGACCTTTGCTGTTAAGGCCTATAATTTCTCAGTATTTTCAAATCCAGGAACTATGGTCTTAACCATGTTGCCACAACAATTTTCATTTACAGCCAATTAAAATTAGACTAAACATCATTACTAATTTAACTTTGCAATACTTTATTTGCATGTATATCTATGTTTTTTGGTGTTTATTTAAATGAATGAGGGGTTTAGACCTGATAATGGCACCAAATCATTCAAGAGAACACAATGAGAAACACTTCATTCAGACATCTTAGTATTTGACTTCTTGGCAAAATTATGGCATGTTATTTGTTGAAAAGCAAACTAGCAAATAATAAAATGCATCAAAATGGTAAAACGTTAAAATAAGAACTTTTGACTGTGGAAGAAATTTGTGTAATTTGTGTAATTCATAGAATCACAAAATGGTTTTGGTTGGAAGGAAGCTTTAAAGATCATCTAGTTCCAACCTTTCTGCTGTGGGCAGCGACATCTTTAACTAGATCAGGTTGGTCAAAGCCCCATCCAACCTGACCTTGAATATTTCCAGGAATGAGGCATCCACAGCTTCTTTGGCCAACCTGTTCCAGTATCTCACCATCATCATCGTAAAGAATTTCTTCCTCATATCTAATCTTAGTCTCCCCTCTTTCAGTTTAAAACTGTTGCCCCTTGTCCTGTCACTACAGACCCTGGTAAAAAGTCTCTGTCTTCCTTATAAGCTCCCTTTGAGTATTGAAAGACCACAGTAAGGTCTCCCCAGAGCCTTCTCTTCTGCAGGCTGAACGGCAACTCTTTCAGCCTTTCTTCACAGGAGAGGTGTTCCAGTCCTCTGACCATTTTTGTGGCCCTCCTCTGGACCCACTCCAACAGGTCCATATCTTTATTGTACTAGGGACTCCAGAGCTCGATGCAGTACTTCAGGTGGGGTCTCACCAGAGCGGAGTAGAGGGGGAGCATCACCTCCCTTGACCTGCTGGCCACAATTCTTTTTATGCAGCCCAGGGTACAACTGGCTTTCTGGGCTGCAAGCGGAAATTGCTGGCTTTAGATATGATCTAATTATTAGATATCTAATGACATTAGATATGATCTAGTTTTTCATCCACTGGTATCCCCAGGTCTTTCTCCGCAGGGCTGCTCTCAATCCATTCACCACCCAGCCCGATACTGATGACTAATAGTGGTGACTGCCTTGACCCAGGTGCAGGAACTTGCACTTGGCCTTGTTGAACTTCATGAGGTTCACATTGGCCCACTTCTCAAGCCCGTCAAGGTACCTCTATATGTCATCCCTTCCCTCAAGCACATCAGTTAGATGAGCAGTGTTGCCTTGTGGTATAAAAAAGGGACTCTTCAAGATCAGACCCATAGAACTCATTAGAGACAGACTTAAAGCAGACCTAGTTTAAAAAGTGCAGTAGCCACTGTCAGGACTGGGAGTTAAAGATGTATATAAACAAACATAATAAACAACAACTTGCATATACACTGAACAAATTTTATTTTTATATACATATGTAGCTGTGCCTACGTACTAACCGGTAAGCATCCCTGTCAGGCTCAAACAGCCTATGTAAAAATGCTGATACTTAGAACAGAAGCAAAAGGATTACTGGGAAATAAAAGAAAGATAATTGGCTAAACGTATCCCTGAGGCATGCACAATAAGCACCACTATTTTATTGGGTAAGTAAAATACCAGACCTTGTTCATTCGAGCTACCTGATGAACTAGCTGCAGTTCTAGCTAGGTTAGGGAGATAATAGGGAGCTGATAAACCCTGCCTATAAAACTAATGATTTTGATGCAGATTCTGTCCTGCAGCCAGTTGCTACAGAGAGGGAAACTGTTGAGCAGCTAGTCACACTTTCTGATTCCGAGGAACTGATTTGTTGCAGCTTTGGTCCAGGCAAGAGCAAAAACAGGCAAGGAGCTGCTTTAATTTATGCCACTGTCAGAGTCTCTCACAGTCTTTCTACCACTGGAGTTCCTCTCTGCCACAACCTCTCATGCTCTGACTAGGGATTTCCCATGCAAAAATATATATATACATGCAATGCACAGATGGTTTGCATATGCGCAGTAGGCTTAACATATCTGATTTACTGTGCATGCACAGACCATCTGTGCAGCACATGTGCAGCAGGTCTGATGTGTAGTGGACACATTGGACTTACTGTGCATGTGCTACACAGTTAATCTGCACACACACAGTAGCCACAGCTCTGACTGACTTGCCAGACATCCAGATGGCCAGAGTCCTTAAATCCCTTCCAGAGAAAAACTGAAGATGGAATGAGGACATTTGGGGCTTTTTTTCTGGTGTATATCATAGCTTATCCTTTATTCTCAAACGTGGGAGCATATTAAAGTGGATACACCACCTCATCGCGTTTTATTCTAACAAAGAAATTCCCATACACAGACAGCAATTCCCTTCTGGTCATGTATGTCCAAAAACTGGCTATAGAGCTGTGATAAAGACTCTTCTCCATAAACTTTTACAGAACAAGCAAATCCGTAACAAGTGAATTACACAGGCTTCTCTTAGCAAGGATTGGCAGCCGCTTCAGATTTTCTAACTATAAACAGCCTTTCAATCTGCAAATTTTTTAATTATTCAGGTTAATGCTTAGACAACTCAGCAACACAGATCGATCACATGTCACAATCTCAGGAGAAGAGTTAGTCATCGCAGGCCAATCCTTGCCATTTGGCTAACTGAGATTCCGTGTCTTAGCGTGCACATGCTGCTTTGTTTCCCAACATTCAGACTCTGACCTACTAACACTGTCCCTAATGTTTTTGGCAAATTTCCCTCCAATAACTGTTCCATAAAACTAAGACAGAAATTTGAAAATGAAAATAACTCATCACACACACCACCGTTTTCAATAATGGTAAATCTAAGTTGCAAAGCACACTGTCAGTTACAATGTGTGGAGAATTTGTCTAAATAGTACTTAATTGATAGTTTTGCACTGATACAGGGATATATGGGAAAGCAGGAGAAAACAAATGGATGCAGAAGATTCAGGTGAATACCACCAAGAACATAAAAACTTGGGATTTCTAATGTAATCCAACAAAAGCCAAGGTTTTCCAGCTGCACTGTTGATGTATTAACTCTTGCCAGCCTCCTCAGAAGCTGCCTGCCTTACCCACTAGAGGAGAGCAAGCTAACACAATTTTTATCATTATATACAATTTTGCAAGCATATTGAAGATTGGAAGTGCTATAAAAACTGCTGCTTATATGGTATTTGAGTACTTGACCAGAGGGAGAAAATGTTATCCGTGTGTGCCTTTGAAGTCTGAGTACCCTTCACTATACAACACAGCATGTCTTAAAAGGCTCTTGTCCCTTCTAAAGTGGTTTGCCACTCCATTTTTTTAACTCACCCACACAATCTCCATTCAAACCACAATTTATCTATTTCAGAATATATTTCCTAATTAGCACTATATGAAAGCAACTTCTCGTAATAAACAAACTCCGTTAATAAGAAAAACCTATATTGTAGCTAGAGGCTGAAATGTCAGATTATTTTATCCTACAGTAAAGAAAGGAAAATCTGTAGGTGGAAAAAACATGCTAGATTTTTTTTATTTGCTTTCATTACTGTGTCTAATCACTTACGAACACTTAAAAATACAAATTTCCTCCAAATTCTTGCTCAAAAATAGAAGGTAATGAATGAAAGCTGGAGGTTTATTCACATAATCTGTGAATAGCAACAGGCAATGACTTACAAAACACGATAATTTACTAGTACTGAAACTAGCAGTGGGCGTAACATACTTGGCACATTATTAATATCCTTAGCATGTATTATTTCAAACTTGTTAAAAGGATATGCTGTAATTGATCTGCTTTTAGTGGCAGTATTGAAGAATACTGCCAGAAGTTGTAGCATGTATCAACACAAAAGGACAGCAGAATTAAAAGATGCCTATTAAAATTGATTAGACACTTCAGTAGTAATTACAATATATGATATATTATTCCCAAATAACTTGATACCTATGCATTTTCACTGCATGCTGTAACATCTTTCTGTACTGCATCTTAGCAAACAAGACTGTTGGCTGAATTAAACCAAAAATTAATGTAATAGATTGTACCTGTATTTTCCAGAGATAATTTGGATGATGTGGAGGATCCCTGCTGTACCCAGAGGTCCTAGCAGAATACTCGCTGGTTCAGTCAAATCTCAAGGTTTTTTTGACAAAGAAAAGGAAAAAAAATATTAAAAATATCAGCAAGTAAGTTTGATCTAGTTTCAATTTTTGCTTTTAAAATGGATGGAGGCTGAAATACCTAAAAATTTGAAGGCTTTCATATTTGTGCATTCATAGACGGTATTGAAAATCAAAAGTGAACTCCCTTCTCTTGAACCACTCTCCTAGGGATACCATAATAGTGGTGTGTTTTAAAGTGACACACTCTTTTTCCCATAGATACTTTATGTGTAATATTGAATATTCACTAGTCCAGAGAACTCAGCAAGACTGGAACTCAGATGAGCAACGTAAGCACCTGGCAATATAATAATAGACTTACTTGCTCACAGCCTTCAAACTTGTTTAAATATTTTATAGATTCCCAGTGACAAAACAGTCATCTCAGACTACTGGCTAGCTTACATGTATAAAAGACGTAAATCTTGATTTCAGTTCCCATTCTGAATCAGTTAAGGAAAGAATTTGAGCCTGAATCTCTCATCTCTTAGGTAACCTTAACAATTAATGAAAATGCTTAGATAAATTGGTATCAGTCCCTCTTTTTTTAGGTACTTCACTTTTCACCTTTAACAGTAGTGCTCCGCTGTCTGGTAATAATATTCAAAAGTTTAATTAAGTGAAAGTGGCAATGAGAAGTACACAACATGAGTCTGTTCTTTTGGTTCAGAGAAGACAGACGAGTCATATCAGAACCTGCTGTACGCCTCCCTGAACCATGCTGAAATACCATGGTCAGATTTTAATTCAACTGCCAGGGTGTCCCCAGGTGTATGAGTGGATGAGGCAGGCTGTAGCCTCCCCTCTTTCTTGCAGCTGGAGAAAGCCAGTCAGACTCCAGTCACCTGCCTTTGTGAGCCAGTATCTCCATCTCACTCCCAAAAACCTCCGTGATAGACCAGATTCCAGGTGCAAGAAAACACTGGTTAGATCATGCTGGTCTCAACTGAATGAAAAACAACAGATCGGTACAGTGAAATGTGTTTCTTTTAAATTTTTCCATATTTATGTGCTCATGGATCATCATGAGCGTGACACAGAAATGAACATATCTGCATAGAAAAAAATGGAGAAAGAGAACTGGTTTTAAGGAACATGATCACAGTTCTGTTTTATTTCAGTAACAGAAATCACACAATCATTCATTTGAAAACACTCGCTATGTAGCTGAACAAATGTTTATTAACAGCAATTTGTTGAGAAAAAAAGCTCTAATATGAGGCAGGTAGGTCACCTCAGGAATATGTTTCTCTTCTGACAAGCTGTTGAAATTACTCACAATTTTCTCCTGTCATTTTTTTTTTTCAGCAGAAGCAAATTTAAACAGGAAATAAAATGATGGCAGAAAGTATTTATCTAAAGAAAGGTCATTTTTTGGTTGTTTTTCCAAAAATCTGTGTTGCCAGTGGTCCCTAACTGCCCATAGAAGCTCATTGTCTAAGAAAGGCATTTTCTGTTCTGCTGAAGCAGAAATCATCGTGCCAAATATTTTCTTCATCATATATAGTAATCTTCTTAGCAGAAGCGATACCATTTTGCATGAGTAAGAGGAAGGAAATGTCTTTATCCAGTTTCATTGCCACTCAGCTTCCAGCATGGGTGATGGGCAGAACTCACATTTGAAATTTGGGTAATAGTTTCATTTGGCTGTTTACTTGATATTAATTAACTTCCAGTGCCTGTTTGCTTCCTATAAACTGGCAGTGTAGAAGATGAATGGACAAGCAAAAGCAAGATTTTAATGAAAAGTCAATTTATGGTAGCACCTCAATTGCTGACAGATTCAATCTTTTATATGCTATTGCAAACTACAGTGCTCTTTCACTGTTCATCCACTGCGTAAGCACTCAAGGGAGGATATAAGAACTAATATAGAACAGAGTAATAGATTTGGTATTCAAGGCTTTGGAAAAATTATTCCTGTTTGGCAGTCAGCAAGAAGAGAGATAATGGAAAAATGAGAGGGAGGCTAACAGATTTCAAGATTCTGTTTTGAAGAAGAATGTTAAGCATTTCTACTGACATTGATCCAACTAATGTATGTGGTTTCAAATGTGTAAATGCACTTAGAGATTCTGAGGCTGTCTCTATAAGCCCTTCAAAATTAAAGAACTGCTGTTGAAGTCTGGGGATTCATACACAGAAAGCTTGCAGGACCAAACACTATGACAGATGCATTTTGACATAGGAATGAAAAACAAAACAGAGACATAAAACCCAAATCACTAATTAAAATTTTTCCCTATAATATGTAATTATACCTATATGTTCATAGGAGAAATTGGTTTTATTTACAGCTCTAGTGATTCAATAAATCCCATTTAATAATTAAATTCAAAACAAACCCTTAAACCAAAAAAGGAACCTGAGATCCCACAAACATAAAAAATCTATGAAATCACATCACTTATGGTTTATACAATCAGGAACTGGCTTGTATGGATCAAGGGAGAGCCTGGAATATGCAGAATAGCTATGAAAACCAGCATGGGATGAAGAATGTTTTTTGGCTGTGTTTCACCCTGTACAGGGGGGTAGCCTAGAGAAAGGTATAATTTCGGCCCTTTGCTCTCTCTCCTTCATTGGTCTGAATGGAGTTGCTCAGTAGGGAAAGCAATGCATACCAAGTACAGCTTGGCTCCAGCTTCCCCCGGGGAATCATCCTGCAAGGGGATGATCCAAGGACAGATCAAGAGTCTCACTGTGCAGCATCTTCCTCAGGGCTTCTAGCAAAGCCAGTTTATGCCAAAGAAACCACTACATTAATTTTACATCAGTTAACATTTCAACTTAAATTCTTCAGCTACCTTAGTGGAAAAAATATTATTTTATTGTCATATAAGATGGCACAGGATCGAGTGTTTGATAGGTAATTATATTTTTTTAATAATCACAAATTTGTCAAAGAAAATTTTAAACAAGCTGTCTAAAGAAGAAAAAGAATAACACCCTACAGAATAATGAATATCATCTAAATTAAAAAATGAGTTTGCAAGAATGGTATTATCTCCTATTTTTGGAATTTCTATAGGATTCCTGTCTTGGCTGGATTTCAAGAATATGTCTATAAGTTGCATTCCTGAGACTATCAGCCTTACAAATCAGAGTTAATAAAAGTCAACCAGTGATTGTTTAACTTGCCTGCTACTGCCTGAAGCAGAATTACAAAAGCTAAATGGGTGTTCAAAACTCCACCAGGAGTTTCTGCCATCTAAGAACTCTAAGTGTATTACCTCATGGAAACTCTAAGAAATAAATATCCCACAACAGCTTGAAGAAACTTGCAGTTACTATGCATTCATGTCGACAAAATAAGTAATAACGCATGAGGAATAGCAATGTTTTTACTTTCTGATTCAACTAGAAATGAGAACTAATCGGTCAAAAGACCATGAATATGAAGCAATTGACAAGGAGAAACTAACAAATGCAATTCAGCAGAAAATAGTTGGAGGATTGCCAAGCAAGAAGGTTTATAAGCAATATAGGGTTAAATTGTCATGTGCATTATTCAGGCTTACTGCAGTTGCAATTAGCTGTTCAATACCAAGCTTCCTCACACCTTCTGAATATCCTGACTGATTTACAATTAATTGTTACATAGATCTGACTTTGAACTTTCATTAGTGTTCATTCTGCTACACACAGCTATGGAATATTTTGTTTCATGAAGACGACTTTCAAATGCACTGCAGTAATTTGTTAATGCAAATTGTTTTTCATTCATGAAATCACATCCAAGTTTTGCAGAGGCTGGAGAGAGCATTTTAAAAGGTTAAATGTGATTGCTATAGATTCCCATCTGCAATCAACTTCCATTAATTGTGAAGTGAATTTGTAGTGTTATTCTTATAATAAAGCAGTAGTTAATCTTCTTAATCTGTTGCTCTAATCCATAACTTTGACCTGAGAATTGGTGAAAATGTTTTACTCATACAACAGAATTGGAGTTAGCAAAGGTACTGATTTATTTTTAGTTCAGTCAGGAATTTTAGTTCAACTACTTTAGTAATAGTATTTTAATACGCTTTTTCTTTCAAAAATACTAGCATTTCTACTCACGAATCTATATTCTAGAATCCTAAAGCCATAAAAATTTGGAAGAAGTTCTGTATCTTGCTTCCACAATTAACACTACATACAGTTTAACTCAAAGTCTAACAAAACTAGATGCTTACCATTTACAGTAACTTTAGCAGCACAAGTGTGTGAGATTGGGCAAGAATACAACATTCTCCCTAATTTGTTCACTGTCTGCCTTCAAATATCAAGCAGCTTTTGCAACATAAGGGGTTTATTTGCCCAACATTGGGGATGTGACACCATTGCAAAACAGTGTGGAAAATGTGGTAGTGGACTTGGCCAAGCAGGTATAGCCTTTGCCAGCCCATCCCAGCGACACTATTGGTAGGCAAATAATTAGGCACATTTTGCAGCATAACGTGAGTTCAAATTCTTAAACCACATCACACACTGCTTTTATTTTTCAAAGCTCATAATGTATCATGGACTTGAGTCTAAAGAATATAAACATGAGAAGAACTCAAGTTTGAGAATAGGCATGGATCAGAGCTTAAATTACAGTAGAGAAATACTGAGGAATTCTGTGTTGAGTTTAATTAGTCTAGATTATGCCATTTAATCTGTGAAAAATGAGACTTTAATCTTTGAAAAATAATACCTAAATACCTAAAATGCTGTGAAATTCTGCAAAACCAAGAGTCAAATTTGGTTTTTAGTTTCTCATAATCAATTTCTCATTGATAGGCATTGTGAGTTGCATAGTTGATATGGACTTACTTATTCATATATATATTTTAATTTCAGAATGCATAGTTCAATGCAAAAGAAGATTAGAAATCAATACCAATGCACTGTATTATTCAGATTTATTTTGTTCAGAATATTTGGCTTGTTGTGAGAGTAGGATTTTTCTAAAAAATTCCTTACAGTAAGCAGCTCAGTAAGTAAAGCTCATAAAAGACTATCAAGAAATTGTTATACACCTAGATGAAAACATTTTCATTGGCTTGGGCACAAACCTAACTCCTCTGAAGGCTTCAGAGGCAATTCTGCTAGCTTTTCTCTTTCCTCTTGGTAATTCCTCAGGAATTTTGAGGGAGGATCACCCAAATAGGTGCTGATAGTCCATTTTCCCCTGAAGCTTTCAAAGGAAACTGTTGAAATGAAGAATGGAAAAAACCCAAAGTTCTCAGGCCACATGCAGTCATCTTGTTTTACATAGTTACCAGACTTTTACCATTAGAAAATGTGGTACATTTCTTTTAAAGCGTCCTTTGCACGGCAGTTGTGTGAAACAATGATCTGTTGAATTTAATTCACAGATCAAAGAGGGAGGAAATTAACCAACACTGTAAATTGATTATTTCATGGGTGACATAACCAAGGCAATGATTTATCTTAATAAAGAGCAGCATCCCTCTAGTCCTTAACTGAATTCCAGCCAATGCAATAATACTCAGTTGTTAATGACTTTGATGTTGATGTGGAAAAGTGAATGACTGTATAATCACTGAAATGGGACCTCATCACAGTTGGAAATGTTTAAGCCAAATCATTTTGGACTGCGAAAAGAGCCCTGAGTGGTATAGATTGGCTGGGTCCCAGATTTTCAGCCTTAACTAAACAGGGCCTGAAAACTTTATCATACTGCTATGCCTCGGGCTGGTCTGTAACTCTGACAGCCCCAGAGAATTGGAGTTTAATGTATATGTCTATGGACTCACTGTGGAAAAAATTTTCAGGGCTTACAGCACCAATAATAAATACCTGTCTATCAACATCCAGCTAAAAGAGTAATTAGTTAAATCTATCTTTAGTAGAGGGAACAGAAGAAAGGAAACAGAAGTCAAATAGGAAAAATTGTACTGAAAGCTTATTTTTATATCCCACATTACTAAATATGGCTTAAGAGGCTGAAATAGAGCATTAGTCATTCATAGCAGCCTCCACCTCCCCCTTTGCCCTTCCCTACCAACTCTTACAATAACAAACCAGGCTAAAATTAGAGCTGCTTTATAGTATGTTAATTTGATTATCATTGTTTCAGCGCTGATTGAAGAGTTCACATCAAAAGGAAGGATGCCCTGTACATCAAGTACAGCTTTCTTGATGCTGATGTTCAGCTCTTAGATCAGAGAAGGAAGACAGGTCATTTATTTTCCACCCAGATCTCCTTCAAAACTGCTCAACTCCCAGTGAAGGATTCCTAGCATTAACATTGCTCCATCCATATCTTGTAACTTTTCTTTCTTTTTAGAAAGACAGGAAGAATACTTAGCATCCTCCCAACTCTACTTCGTCCCATGCAGACTATGAGAAATCAAGAGGAGATGAGGTAGGAAGAAGGTAATGGCACAAAGTTTGCAGCTCTAGCTTTTCTAACCTCAGAGGAGAGGCAGCTGCAGGTAGGGTTGGAGGAATTCCAAGCACTCTCCCTGTTTGAATACCGCACAGCCCCCAGGCTCCAGAAACACGATACTCTGATGCTGATCATTAAAAAAAAAGGCCAAAAAAAAAAAGCTAAGGATTGTTAAACTGCTCATCCAGGCCTGCAGCTGGGGGTGACTCAGAGTGCAGAGTTGGAAGAAT
Organism: Gavia stellata; assembly: GCF_030936135.1. NCBI lineage: Eukaryota > Metazoa > Chordata > Aves > Gaviiformes > Gaviidae > Gavia > Gavia stellata. Next base: position 34,840,325 of record NC_082600.1, read on the forward strand.
GCCCATGTGGCAAGATTAGAAACTCATTTGTGTAGTTTATGTGGCCTTGCCAGGAGCCTCCGTTTTTTCCAAACCTCCTTCAGTTTATTAACTTTAAAAGCACTCCTTTCCTGTTGGGGATCTGGCATGGCTGCAGCCAGGCAGCTCCTTCTCCTTTTGCATTAACAACACTTAAAGGCTTTCTTTCCTGTTCAAAATTGACTCGTGTGAGATCATCTGTGGAATTTTCGAATGTGCTTGCTCTTTCTTTTCCTTTTCATTTCATTCTTTGTCCCAGGGTTCAATTTAAATCCAAGTGCTTTTAAACTAACCATATTCAGCAAGCCAGCACTTTCAGGAATATATGTTATGAAAGCAGGAAAAGAAAAGGCCTTCTTGTCATCAAAACCATAATAATTATGTGTCAAATGTAATTACTGCTCTGTGGGTAATACATCTAATACTAAGCGACAGAGTAAGCAGCCTGCAGAAGCAGAAAGTAACTGGTGGCCGGATCAAATATGATACAAAATTAGCCATCATGCTTAAATATTCTGTCTGCTAAAGTTCTACCAGAAAAGCAAAGGCAGGAAAAAAGGTTTTTTTCCTCATTTAAAATCGTTAATGTGCATAAGCTTCTCAGTTCTCTCCACCTCCATACAATGAATCACAACTCTTTTAAAATAAGAAACTGTGCTAGAAATGTGTGCATTACAAGGATCAAACTCCGATGAAGGAGCTCATCTAACAGGAAGGAATTAAGAGTGGGAGTTCTCTCCTGTTAACCCATTAAGTTTCCTCATTATTACCTTCACATGCTCACTTGACTCACTTGATAAAAACCAAGATTTCCACATTTCCCTACCTTCTTTAAGATACATAAATTAATGAGCAGCTGGTGAAGCTGACATGTGCCTGTGAATCTGAGGACTACTGAAACGTGAAGTCACATTCTAAAGGAGGAAAAAAGTGCTATGCTAGGAACCAGCATTCTAAATATGACAGCATGTGTCAGAAACTTGTCCGGTTTAAAAAACACATGTCCTCTCCTCCCTAACACTCTTCTAAGCAGACTTAACAAAGTCTAACATATAAAAAAAAACACTGTGAAAGCTAATGTTTTGCTAATGTGGGTCCCAATCCTGAAAATAATCTGCAATATCTGTGTTTAAGAGTTATACTATGAATAAAATCAATTCATCTAATTGTTACTTAAAGGCATAAGCGTAGAATTGACGTCTTTTACTGTAGCTAACATTATATATGTGGGTGTCTTTACTGATTTGTGTAGGACTACATAATTGTAAAGTTAAGAATAATAAGAATACACTTAGTGACTGTAGATTCTAGCCCTCAGTTTCACATGCTCCTGCATGATAATAATAAAAAAAGCATTTATCTACATTTTTATTTCAGTTTTTTAACATACTTTGATTTTCTTTGCATTCTCTTTGTCTTTATCTTTCAGGAATATTCTAAGAAATAAGTTTACTAGCAGAAATATTTCATTAAATATGCATAAAATTAGAGATATTTGAAGAGGAAAATTTTGAAATATTTTCAAAATGTTTTTTCATTGGAATTAATTTTTTCAATCTAAAGTTTCTTTGAAGTTTTGAAACTTGAAATACTCATCAAGTAAGTATAACGGTTTATTTATATAAAGAAAATTTGTGCTTATAATTTATCGCATTGGAAGCCTGATTTTAAAGATCACACTAATCTAATTAAGCAACAATGTACAGTCATAAAATTATAATTATATTTTTTTAAAATCCAGTGCTTAAAACACATGCTCCCAAATAAGGTATTGAGGAAGAAATACTTGGTGATTTTTTCAGTGGAAAAATTTGGGGGAAAAAAGAACTGAAAATGCTGACAATTCACTAGCTTTCAAAGGTTTAGTTTGAGATATTTATTCTCTCTAGGCCTATTCTCTTTTTTCCACATATCAAAAACAAAGCCCACAGGTTTTTTTCTAATTTTTGTATGCTTTTAAATGTTCTACTAAAAGCTATTTGTTACGTTAAGCCCAAAGTTTTGCTCTAATACTAGGTGGGAGAAAACAAAGGCAACTCACGAACCTGGTTTTGCCTCCTGAATACATCTGATGGTCATATACTATTCTGCTTTGTGATAAAACTTCAGAACACATTTCATTGACCATCACACTTAATGCATATGCAGACACATACTTAGTTAGCAGCATTTGCTATCAGTCTCAGAGTAGGAGTGTTTGTAAAAATTATTGGTATTACTTAGAGCAACTGGATTATAGGAAAGTATTTCCACTGACTAGCCTCTCTGTTCTCCTGTGTTCATTTCTAGAAGAGATCTCACAAGTCTGTCTCCTGTAAATGGCTAATTGGCCCCAACTTTAAATTATGGAAAGTAGGCACTAGAAGAGGTCCACATGCAAGTTATCAATGGGAAACTGATTATACCATGACAAAAGAGCAGAGGTGATTAACAGAGGTTATTTCCTCAAAAGCAAAATGCATACTAACAGATGGAATATTTTGCATCTGCCTGGTACACATACCTTGGGTCTTCACGAGGGTGCTTCCTTTAAATCAAAACTGTTTTCCCAGTTCCACTGGGTGTACTAACACAAGCAGCGCTGTCTATACACATAATTATCAACGCTTGAGGAACACAAGCCCAAAAGCATTCTCTGACTTTCTGCTGATAAATAAGGCTGATGAAATGAATGGCTCAGAACTGCCAGGCTCGGTTATGGTTTCTGAAAAATTAAGCCAACGTGAAAGAAATCATGTTGTCAAACGGTACTGTTCTCTGTAGACCGATACCCCTATTTATTAAACTCTACTCCTTGGGTCCCAGGTTCAAGCACTACTCCTGCTCATCAGTCACCACTTGTTTCTTGAACTAAACAACACATCTGTAATTCTCAACTTGACTAGAATTAGCTCCCAAAAGAAAAAAAAATGTTTCAAATACTTCTGACTGGCTTCTAAATTGGAAACACCTGTAAGAGTTACATCTTTTCCTGACATAAATTAGTGACAAGGAGTTCATATAAGAGGTGCAGACAGAAAAATAAAATAGTGTAATAAGTATTTCAGGTAACAGAAAAAGGATTGCCTCAACTGGGTGGGTATAAGAGACAAGAATACGTGACCCCAGCCTGTTGCCTTCCTCTAATACCAAAATAGACGCTTGATACCCATGTTGTGTTAACCAGAAAATGACTGCCTGAAGCAAGATCAAATGTCTCATTAGCACTTATAATCGCTTCCATAAGATGAAAACAGATGAAAGAAGAAAGGTTAAAATTCAAACAGTAGAATAAAAAAAATTGAGTCCTTTTGTTCTGTGGTGTGCTTTCTCCCTCAGATGGGGCCTCCCTCATAATTAACCTGAGTTCAACAGACAAAGTCATTATAAACAGAGTTGCAGAAAACCTGATCCCACTTTTCATAGTGTTCATAAATATAGTGGAAGGTCTTCTGCATAACCATCATTAATTATGCTAAAGCATAAGATTTTTTCCTAAACAAACTTTTAATAATAAATTTATTACTTCCCTCCAAACTGATGACAGCATTTTTTAGCCAATCTCTCACCTCCAGAATTTGTCTCTATCTCCTCTTTTCAATGAGAAAAAAATCTGCCTCAACTATTAGAAAAGTAATGTTCTTCCAGAATTCTAAAAACCCACCTTGATTCCAGCTCATCAGGGAAGTTATCCCTTAATTTATTCTAACCTACGGGCTCTGTTAGCCTATGAGATGGTTGTTGATGGTGCATGAAGAATAATATTGGTTCATGTTTAGGTTGCATAAATTTGATACACCTACCCAGGCACTCAATACATGGAGTAAGGGATATCTACATGCAGTTGCTTGGCTACATGCAATGACTTCTCCTGACGTGTTCAGGATCAGAATGTTAATAAGGAATTGTTTTAAAAAGTGATGTTAAAGAGCTGGCAGCTTCTCCAGTCACTCTATATAGTACAACATTGTAAGGACTGACAGATTTCATCTGTCAGAAAGTACAAGATGACCAATAGAGACACCTAAGATTATACTGGCTAGTGATGCTGGGTGATGCTAAGATATTTTTTCCCCATACCTATGTTTTTCTCAATTATAACATCCAGTATTTAATGAGGAAGCCAATTCTGTTCAATATAATGGCAGTACTCACAAAAAATACAATGCTCAGAACAATGCACTGCTGTAAGGAAAAGTAGTATAAATCAAGAATCTCATCCCTCCTCATTTGTTATGGTTTAGTAACACACAAGATGTTTAGATAAATGCAGATAATCTTTTACTTTAACAGTGCTTAAATTGCTGATATTACTTCATATCTACGAATATAATCATTTCACAGAATCACAGAATCACTAAGGTTGGAAAAGTCCTGTAAGATCATCAAGTCCAACCATCAGCTAACACCACCATGCCCACTAAACCATGTCCCACAATGCCAAGTCCACACGTTCCTTGAACACCTCCAGGGATGGTGACTCAACCACCTCCCTGGGCAGCCTGTTCCAATGCTTCACCACTCTGTCAGTAAAGAAATTTTTCCTAAAATCCAGCCTAAACCTCCCCTGGTGCAACTTGAGGCCATTTCCTCTTGTCCTGTCGCTAGTTACGTGGGAGAAGAGACCAACACCCACCTCTCTGCAACCTCCTTTCAGGTAGTTGTAGAGAGCGATAAGGTCTCCCCTCAGCCTCCTCTTCTCCAGACTGAACAGCCCCATCTCCCTCAGCCACTCCTCATAAGACTTGTGTTCCAGACCCCTCACCAGCTTCGTCGCCCTTCTCTGGACACGCTCCAGCACCTCAATGTCCTTCTTGTAGTGAGGGGCCCAAAACTGAACACAGGATTCGAGGTGCGGCCTCACCAGCGCCGAGTACAGAGGCATGATCACCTCCCTGCTCCTGCTGGCCACACCATTTCTGATACAGGCCAGGATGCCGTTGGCCTTCTTGGCCACCTGGGCACACTGCTGGCTCATATTCAGTCGCGTGTCAACCAACACCCCCAGGTCCTTTTCTGCAGGGCAGCTTTCCAGCCACTCGTCCCCAAGCCTGTAGCATTGCATGGGGTTGTTGTGACCCAAGTGCAGGACCCGGCACTTGGCCTTGTTGAACCTCATACAATTGGCCTCGGCCCATCCATCCAGCCTGTCCAGATCCCTCTGCAATCTACTGACTTGAATCTACTGACTTGAAAATGTAGACGTGCTGTGTATTTGGACCTAACTGCATTAAGAAAAAGAAAGATCAGAAACATTTTGAATGTAGGCATTTCTTTGTAATTTTCCTGGCTTCCACTTAAAAAAAAAAAATCAAAAAAACCCTCATGTATCTACAACAGAAGGAGAATCACAAGGAAGAAAGTCTATGAAAATCCAAGTAAGTTATTTGTATTTAAGGATAAAGCTACCTGTGTGCAAAAAATCGATAACTTCCCATATGATTTCCTTGGTGAAGGTGGTATTTACCTCCAGTTTCTCTACATTAGTTCTGAACCCCATTTTGTCTCCCTGAAAAAAACAGACAAACAAATAGGCAAACCCTTTGCAGCAGCTACAGCAGGAGTTGACTGTCCGGCTGAGGAATGGAAACCTGGACTCAAATTCCTTTGCACTTATTTACTCAATGCTATGAGTGATTTATGAACATAATGAGCTTACACAGGAACTGGATAGTATCTTACTGAAAAGTCCTTTATGGTCCAATGGGTTGATACTAACTTCTGACTACCTATGACAACATAAGTGGATATCATCACAGGAAAGTTTATTTTTGGCAGTTTTAAAATGTAACTTGTAAATGATAAAAGCATGAGAGTGTTCTCTGTGAAGAAAATGTTACTGTAATATTTACTTGGCCACATTTATTTTGGTGACACTAGGCAAGCACTGTCTTCTGAAATGGACCAAATGAAATGTTAATGATATGTGGGATGACATGTAATAGTATTGTGTGAAAGTGACTGCATTCACTTCATTGAATAGTCACAACAGAAATCCAAAAATTATACAATGTTTTAACTGGCCAGTATCATTTAGCAGCAGTTATGAGAAATCCCTCACACTGATGAAAGTGCTGCAGAAAATGCACAACAGGTTCTCTGGAAGGTTGATGTTTTGCTAGTTTCCCACCTGGATTTATTGCTTCTGATTGAGGGACAAATTTAATGCATGCTGTTAACAACGGGAAATTGTACTTTTGCCACATTTTGCATGCTGACTTAATAAAGTTTCTAATTTCCATTCAAACAATATGCTTGTCTTTCCAAAGGAAATTATGTAGTCTTTTTATGCCTTCTTTACAGCATCTAGAATAGTAGAACAAAATCTGGATATACAGCCAGGTTCATCCCTATCAGCAGGGAATAATGCACCTTACTAGGTGTACTGCCCCTTGGGATAAGCAAGGTAGGACTATTTTTCAGGCCATTTCAAGTAACTTCAGTCACTCAGCAAACAGGAAATGAGAGAAGTTTGCCTTGCATATGCTTTCCTTCCAAGAAGACTATTCTCCTACAATTGATTAAGTTAGTTTATAGCATATTCCCTCTTTCAATTTTTTATTGTGTGACACTAAAGTGCCCACAATGGATTTTTTCAATAGTGAAGCAATCTCTTGGAGACTGTACGTTCTGCTACTGAATTATCAATCTAACTCTATGTAAGTTTTGAGAAGTTCTACTGCTAATCTAACTTATGCGCATTTGTAGCTCTCCCTTTCTTCTGCTTTGCAGTCTGTGGAATCGGCAGTGACTGATATTATTTCTCCCTCTCCCCAAAAAATTTCTTTTTTCAAGTTATTATACTCTTGGTGGTGATTAACAACTGAAGTTATAACTATGGTATTTAATATAATAACAGGTAGCTTCACAAATTCTGACAATCACATCTCCCAATGCCTTACTGTATACCAGGGAGCCTTCACTGCCACAAACAGTTACTAGAAGACAGATTCAACTTTTGTGATTCCTGTGGTGCCAAGTCTCCATCTAAAACATGCAGTTCAAATGGGGATATCTTCTCTTAGCTTTCAGATAAAGCAAAGTATATGCAGTGGAGCAGGAGCATTTGTTATGGGATATAAAGTCCAGGGTCCCAATTTATAGATCTTGGGGAAAGAAATCATTATACTTAACAAATTACTAAATTATGCTTAAATCAAGTCAGCTTAAGGTAGATAGGTAGATATGGATAGATGTATGTATAAATAAACAAATACATTTGTTCAAAATATCTAAAACACACAACTTCTACAGATAAGTTAATGTCTCCTTGTTACTGTAAGAATCCCCTAGCCTCAGCTGGATAGTAAACAACTGTACGAAATGTAAAACTCTTTCCTCTACTTTTGGTGGATCACTGGTATTCTTCAGTAGGAAATGCATCTTCTTCCCTACACAGATGCAAAATATCTATCTATAAATAAATGGGACATTGAAATCTAAACTGCCTAATTGTACTCAGCTTATTAATGGCTCGCAAGTGTGACCAACTGCAGTATCAATGTATGTCCCTATATATTGTCACTGTGGGGTGACAACAGGACTGCACATGAGAATTAGACAACTGATTTCCAACTCCTCTCTTTTACCATACCATAATACAAACAGCTAAAACTCACTGAGGTGACCACTAGCTAGTCTTAATTAGTGGGGTTTTTTCAGCTTTGTAAAGAGCCAGTTGCTCTTACAGCAACTGCAAGATCAGACTAACTACAGTGACCAGTGCTAAACTTAAGTGATAAAACTGCCGCCTCTTTTCCACAAAGTAAATGCCGGCTGAAGAAGGAAATGCTGATTTTAAAAGTAATCTTCAATTTATATTTTCCACTCTCCCTCCACTATTTAAATTTTCTAAAAAAACCCTTTCTTCCCTGTACAATTCTTCAGACTAGTTCTACCTCCTTACCTTCCAGCTACAACAAATATGTTTCCTGTACTCAATAAAACAACAGAAGTGGAATTAAAAAATACATGTTGATTATCAACTGGTTATTCTTTTACAATTCACTTAAAATTTTTCCTACCTCCATTTCATCCCTTTAAAATCTTCTTTATGACAAGTTGTGTATATAGAACAACAAAATCAAGACAGAGATGTCTATGAGGCATTAAGCATGTATCAGCTTTGCCCCTTAGTTCCACCCCCTGCTGTGATATACCCAGTGCACTTCCAAAAGAAAAATAGTTACTGCTTTTTACTCATTGTAGAACCGACAAACTTAGATAGGAAAATAATAATTCTCTGTGTTGTCACTTTTGCTATTCCAAGACATACTATCAACTACTACTTAAATTCAGCCCATTACAAAGCATACTGCACAATCTATTACACAAAAATACACATGTAGACAGACATACAATCAATTTGGTTTGAAGTAGCAAATGCATGTGACTACTGAGATACACCTTAGGCTGCAAAACCAGGACTCTCAGGTTTTCAGGAAAACTGAAGTCAATTATACTTCTTAGAAAAGTTCTGCATCTTTCTTCAAATGCAGAAAATTAATCTGAACTTTAAAATTATGAAAATGTGTTTGACCCACATAAGTAATACAGATCCGTACCTTGTATATGAGAAAAACGTATGGTTTTCCCCAAAGAGCCTAAGATCTCATTTTATGGAGACACCATCTGAAAAAGAACAGTTCTACCTTAACAGAACTAGCAAGAAAAATTACTGACACTGATATGTATGTAATATATTACTACCGTACTCTGTTTTGGTACAACAGCACTATATTACATACACATAAAATTAAGTTAAACAGGAAGGCACCTTTCTCAGAAAAGCAGGAAAACAAATTCAGTTTTATAAATAGTATGATCATGAAGTCATTCAAAACAATAGACCTTCCTTTCAACTATAAAAAGTTTCTAGATGTGTCTTCTAATGTATCTTAAGAGCAGATAAAAGAAAAAACGGAAAGGAAAAAATCCTTTTCATTGAACATATGCTATTCATGCTGCTTCTTTTACCTTTAAAAATATACTATATACATAAAAATTACAGTAAATAGAAATGCACATTGACCAACAATGAATTATTAACATTCATTATATACATTAGTAAAAGCCACTGGTACTGCTTTTTGTGTGGCTATGTAGATTTTTTGCTCTGCCTGGAATTCATCCCTTATACACCTTAGGAAATAATGAAAAATAAGTGGCTACTGATCATCGAGTTTAAATAACCTTGCCCTGCATGAGAACTGCAACCGGCACTTCCAAAATAAAAACAAAATGAGGAAAGGATGCAGGGGTTCCCTTCCCCCTTTGCCAAATGAATACGTTTCTGTGTCCTGTCCAGGCTTGGAGAGAAGGAAGTTGGGTTCAGTTGTCAGAGTGCCAATGCACGACCCAGGAGAATAGAGCTCCGTTGCCTGTTCTTGCACTGATGTCCTGTGTGAACTCAGGCAGCTCACAGTTCCCTCCCTGCCCCTGAAAAACGAGAGTAGCACTGTCCTAAAACCGGCTGTGGCACTGATAAATAAATAGAGGGCTGAGAGTTACCTGGACTGTATGAGGAGCAAGGGGGCAGGCATAACAATACAATCATTTCTGTTCTTCAGTTGCCTCACAGAAGTGCTAATTGCAGAATATATCTGGAATACTCAAATACACTTTCTCTTTCAAATTACCCAACTTAATCAAAGCAACATTTCTTTTTCCACTTTCTTTACTGGTTCCTCCCCAGAGTTTGCAGGCAAAGTGCAACTGAACATGGATTAAACACTCTAGCAGAGGCAAGATCATAGCTTGTTTGCTTTTGCTTTTAAACATAATCTGTCTTCTTGTAATGGAGAATATCACACATAAAACTGCCTGATTCTAACAATTTCAACATTTTTCTTTTCAGAAAACTGAGAATGGTGAAGTCTGAGAGTTTGGCATTGTCACATCACTACCTAACATTACCCATCGATTTAATTGCTGTTATTAGACAATAAACATTACAGGTCTAATTATTTGAATAGCCACAGCCGTGACTGTGTTAGGAGATCTTAAAACAAAATCTTTTGTGGATCTAGGGATTTGAGATATTTTAAAAATTTATAAGAGAATAGGACTGGGAGGGTAGTGGTACTGCTTGTACATACCATACACTTGATGGTACGTATTGTACTGTTCCAGGTAGAACCGCTTTACTGAATTCAGCAAGTGATGCATCTTCCACTTTTGTGGTTCTGTCTTTCCTTCCATGCATTCTCATTTTCCTTTAATAAAAAACCTAATACGTGATTTATTTAATTGGAACATATTCCTTTAATTAAACTTGGAAATATCATTCTCAAGAAGATGACAAAACTAACTGTATTGCCTGATTAGCATACTACTTTTTATGGGAAGTTGCAAAAGAGGACAAAAAAGCCTAACTAACAAATAGTTGAAATAAAATCACTTAGTCCTGATGGAAAAATATTTTCCTGTAAATATTTGATTCTCCATTTACCCCACCATATGTCCAGGAAAAAAAAAAAAGGATGGAAAGTGGCCATTTCAGTGACCTTGTGTCCCTCGCTTAGAGGAAGACGTCTGACAGGTAGATATATGAACAGTTTGTTATTGCAGATTCCAGATCTTGTGATTATCTCTGACTCAACTTCTGGGGTTTTATCTGGAATTCCTGTGACAGGTCAAACAGTGTACTACTACTCCTTGTCTTTACCTTGTAACGACCCCAGGTTAAAAATACACCTTACAATAATACATAACAGTTTCCAAAACTTCTGCTTGGGTTGAAAAAATGATGGCCAGCTGCAGACTTAGGACGATCCAAAAAATATGTCTCAAAATGTAGACTTCAGTTTACCTGGGTAGATGTTATCATTATGAATTTATATATACTTCTTTTAGTTTTCAGGTTTAGTTGATGTAGTAGGTACAGTAAATAACTGCTACTCATTTTCTTAACTAATAAACCATATCAATTATATACTCTTGCAGAGTATTATGTGATACTGCCAGGTGACATATTTTTAAAACATCTTGCTAGAATTGCCTCGAACCTATGTGCTAAGGAAAGATAGGTATTTACATGCAAATCTCTTCTATAAGTTTAGAATATATGTCTATACTTATTCATTGTAAAATAAGCTAAGTATAACTTATGAATCAGTTTCATTAACATTTATAGAGTACTCTAAGACCCTCCAGAAAAAAATTTGGAGAGAGACTGTGACACACATTGTCGAAGTTTGTCTAAATCTTCCTGCTTCTTCATCCAATATCAGGTTATATTTTCTTGCCTTCCCTAAATCAATCAAAAATTCTACTGACATCATCTTCTTTGCTAATCAGTTTTGCTACATTAGCCTTCTAGAAAAGCTTAATTATTCTTCTCATCAGCTGCAAAAAAATGTGAATTTTTAAACTTTGAGAGCCATGAATAAGTATGCCTCATTTCTGAACGCATCCTACTAACCTGGGATGAGGTCAGCTCTGGCATTTCTTACAGCAAAAAATAACCCACTTTATCCCTCTTCCACATCATTCGCTTCCTTCTGTACATAGCATAGATGTTCTGGCAGAGATGATTTGCTGACATTTTGCTTCCTTCCCATTAATCTCTATCTTCCGACCCCCTGTAATAGCACAAGCACACCTATCATTCTCAGTGTAGTGTTGCAGGATTTCTCCAGTTTCCTGTGGGAATACCTTTCTAGCAAACACAGACACCAGGAGAGAATTGTGACACTGCACTAAAAACATGAACAACACCAATGTTATTGTAGGATTAAGGGAAGAATGGGGCACAAGAGCTCTGCTATTTCTTCTCATATCTCAACGCAAGATTGGCATTGCCTGCACTTAACTGCAGGAAAACAGGACATCTTCTCCTCCTTCAAACTTGGACTTCAAACTTCAAGTCAGAGCAGGAACCTAATTTTGGGTGGTTTGCCATGGCTCACTCTTGTCTCTGTGCTATAATTCATTGCTTCTCAGTAGTACTGGCTCAATGGGGTTTCCTGAAAGGTGCACACGTACAAAAAAATACAGCAAAATAAATGGATCTGAAAAAATAAATGGCACTTTATTAGCATTTGCATTTATAATGCACAAATATATATTGTATTTTTTCCAGTTACAGCGGTGCACCACCTTTCTATCCGGGGTTGGATACAAGACACATGAAAGAAACACTTATAAGTTGTCTACTGGCTAAACAAAGACATTTGGATGTAGCTGTTGAGTAGATCTCTTTGCCATCTTAGATGCTCTGTGATATCAACCTTGTCTCCAGCCACCGCTCCAGAAGCAATCATTATTTCCATAAATCTGGTGGCATATCTGCCATCTCCACGTGAATGTCTCCGGTACCTCAGAGCATCTCAGATGACCCTAGATGTTTATCTGAGCAACTGAGGACCACCTTCAGAACTGCATGCTGTGAGCCTTTCAATCAAGTAGTCAGAACTCAACAAGTATATTACCACCCCATCTTACTGTCCAGGCAATGCACAGCCAACCTCAGACACAGCATTGTATGCTTCTCTGTTGGCATTTGATGAAGCCATTGACAGAGGACAAAAGAATAATGCAGTCACTGCAAAGCTTTAGACTGATATTCTTTATCTTCTCAGGTTAGGAGCATAATTTAGAGAAGATGGAATACATGACAAAGCTGCAATGGCATGGAAGTGGATACGGGGAAGGCGAGGTCCTTGCACCTAAATCAGTGCTTGCCTTCGTTTCTTCCTGTTTTCTGAGTTGCCAAAGGGAACAGATTTTTTTACCTCCTCCCCATTTTTTCCATATGCCTGTGCATTATACTATCTATAGGACAACAAATTTGAAGGTCAGAAAAGGACTTAATGTAATTAATTTTTAGAAAATACAGTTATAACAATTCCTTAAAATCAAAGAAAGTTGTTTGATTTAGAAGAATGCTCATAACCAAAGTGACATTATTCCAATTACTAGCTCTTTCCCTGCAGAAGCAATAGAATATAATCCAAACTGGTTACAGAAAATGCATTGCTAGATGGCCTGTGATGTTCACTGTGGTGAATATGGCTCTAGAATACACAATTCTGGACTAGAAAATGTTTCCTTCTGACACCATATTTCACTGAAGAAGTTAAAGAGCTATAATGTCATAGATGTTGACATAAGTGCAAAAACGAAAAATTAGCCTATGAAATATGTTGTCTGACATTTAATGGTGAACCTGTAGTATGAAAGATTAAAGATGTTAAGATCATTGCTGATAATGAAGACTAGAAAACAAAAGGCATAGCCTATGAGCTGCAGCTTTTAAGCATACAGAAAAATAAATCTCTGATTTGAAAGGTTTAATCCCTAACACCTTTATATCTTGCAAGGGGAGCTGCTTATTGTTGGACATTTTGAGTCTCCACTCAATAGGCCAACATGCTAGCATATCATGGCTGATTCAGAAATATGGATTCACTGCCTAACTAAAATGTACTGTTCAACATAAGGGTGCTTGATTCTGCTCGCATGTTACTGACTTCTTTTAAGCTTATAGTTTGTTACATCCATGGGGAGAACGCTCCCACTTGTTAATGCAATCTTATGATTCCTGTACCAATGATATAGTTCTGTATTCCGTTCACATTGCACGTGCAATGGAACAACTGTTGACCAAATTACATTTCATGCACAGTCAACTTGAATATACTGGCCAAAATAAAATGAGAAAGTATCATGAATTGTTTTTTATCAGATATTATTTCAGATTTCTTTCAATTACTTCACTAATAACATATTGTGCCAATAAAATTATTCTAATAACGAAAGATGGACTTTATGAATTACAAAGGAAAAATTGAAGAATTATCAGGAAAACAAACAATTACAAAAAGACTGACTATAGGGAAGGAAACAAAGCACCATATAAATAATGATTATATAATATTTTCTCTTTGATAGCCTGAGTTACTGCTCTTTCTTCACTCATAAAATGTTCTCTCCAGGTTTGTTCCTTCATACAGAATATCCTAACAGTCTGTTTATGGAAGAAATAACTCAGCTGACATCGTAAGTGCCAACTTCTTCTAAAAATGTCTATAAAGCACATATTTGCATAACTCTGCATGTTTTCAGGTGCAAAACATTATGACTTCTGAATCAAAAAACCACCTAACAAATGCTTAAGACCATCCTTACCCAAGACAATGCCTTCACTGAGGTTGAAATATAAGCAAAAGGTGATGATTTTATAAATTGAAGCATGAAGCATGCACACTTCCAAAAATATTCTGCAACAAATGCAAATGCAAATAAAAAATAGGATATTTTCTTATTGTCATAACTTGTGCTCTCAGCATGTCAAAATGCCTCATTGAACTGAGGAGCCTGTTGCTACAGATAATAAGCAGATGAAGTAAGAAGCAGACATATCTCACATCTGCTTAAGCAAAGCAGACCATACAGAAATAGCTGTATGGAAGCATTAAGTAACTTAGCAGCATGATAGTGAGAAGGTAAGCTTAAAATGGTGAGTTACATGATGAAGACACTGCTGAAGTTTTAAGTCCTGTACCTTAGACCTGGCTAGATAGATGCTTTTACTGTCCATTCTGGAATTTCCTCTGCTTTTATCTGTCCTTCTCATACAGCACACGCCAACATTTAAAACAATGGCTCCATTCTGGTCAACAAGAACATTTAAAGACTTGCTGTACAGGTTAAAATAAGTGTTTCACCAAAGGATGCATTTTTTATTATAAATGGTTGGATCTGTTCATTCAGAGTCACCATTAAGGCCCATAAGAATTGTGAACTCACTTTTGTCAAGATTTTCAAATGAAAGACTAACAGTGTGGGTACCCAGACTCTTTTACAGAGATAAATTTGTTGTAGTATCAGCACAATGGGGTAAAAGACTCTATCGGAAGGTAATAAACAACCGCTTCTGGAAAACAAGCTTATTCAAGGCAAGTCAAGATCTGACACCTTACAAATGATTCTTTTAATCTTATTCAAACTACATCTGTGTCTTTAACACAAAGTCCAAAACTGATGTTAAAAATTCTGATCGCTTTGTAGAACACCAAGAGATTCTTGACCAAACTCATGTGAGAGCTATTCTTTGCACACTAAATTTAACTAAGTACAGAAAATCCAGAGTGGCTTCTTTCCAGTGATAGAATGTGTGTTAGGATTAATTTATTACTGTCTGTCACTCTTCTTTTGCTAACCTACTCCCTAGGACATTATACCCCCCTATATTTTTAAACAGATAAGGGAGGCCTTAGCTGCACAACAGATGTTGTAGCTAACAAAATAATTCATGGATTACTTTGGAAAAAGCAGACTTAAATAGATGGTATCCAACAGAGGAAGAGAGTTGACAAAATATGTTTTGTGAAAGCATCCATTAACGAAAGAAATGCAAATATTTGCTTAGAAAACTGTCTTACACAGTTCAAAAAGAGTGAACAATATTGTCAAACAACACAGGTTGAGCATTTGGCTTGACATAAAAACAATTAATCAGAAATAGTCAGTGGTGTCTTTATATTCAGGACATCTTTCTGTTTGAGAAGTCCCATTACTGTTTCCAGGACCATTCAGAGAGGCAGGTACAGTGCAAAGGGAATAGGAATAGCTCAGTCTGCTCCTTGCTATCTTAGTTCGTATTTGGTGTGCCAGTACTTTACGCTAGAAAACAAAACAAGACAGGACATTTTGCAAGCAGATGATTTCATAGTTAAAGGAATAGCTAACAGTCATAAGACATACATCAGGTCTGCTTGCTCATGTTGCAGATGTAGCCATAGTTTAGGTCATACTAGGTTCCCATTCTTATTTCTTTGTACTGTAATGTGGTACAAACGTCCCAATGGTCAGGGTTCCCTGTGCTGACAAATTATAAAACATAGTCTTAATATAAATGCATGATGAATGACAAGAGGTGATAGAAGTCCATGTGCTACCCAGAGGATAATGTAGCAGCATTTCCTGAATAGCCTCCATGTCCCATTATGGCAGAGATTAAATGGAACTAGAATTTAACCTGCCTGGCAGCAATCTCGAATGAGGGACTCAACAAAAATGCAGCTGTTAGAAATAGTGAACTGTGCTTACACGTGTGTGTATACTGAGTGGAAAAAAGAACTTACAGTATGAAATATATATGCTTTAAAAATTATTCATACATTAAGAGGTATTATAGTGATAATACATTTTCAGAAAACTTTTCAACAGTTACCTATTTCCCACCAATCACCAGCCTCACCCTAGTTCACATTTCCTGCTTCAAATTATTTTTCTTGATTTTTGTTCCTGCCAGTTTCTCAGCACCTCCCCTTTTCTCGAGTGTCTATTTACTATTCTTTTTCTCCCACAAGTTCTTCTTTTCAGCTTGCATTCCTGCTGTTATACAAGTATTAGTGGTGAAAAAATGCCAGAGGTATTTGATGTCTGTGCTCAGACTCCTAATTCCTCAATCCCATGACAAAGATTGCAAGTAGGAGGGAAATTATAAACACACTTACCTCTACAATTTTCAGAACATTGTGGGAAGTTACGTTCCTTTTTGAAATTATTTTTTCCAGATATGGTCCCTACAAATTGAATTCTTTTTTGGGGAAACGCATCAGAATCAGTTCAGATTTCAATTTTGAGTCAGAAATGGTTCCTGAGAAATATAAAAATGGCAGAAGATTGGACAGCATAAGCTTTGTGAAATAAAGGAAATTACTTTAAAAAAAACTTGTGAAGAAATCAAAAGTAGACATCCTCTATATTTTACATTTTGTTTTTCTTTCTGAGAATGTCTTTACCTCAAAATGCCTCCTGTGAAAGTTCCTCAAGATACTGACACAATGCATATACATAAAGCTTGATTTTAACAGACCTGAAATATATATAAGGTATTTTAAGTGTTTCTGCTTTTTTAATTTGTTATGCTAGAAAAGGTAACTATGACAGTTAAATAAAAATAAGTGGTTGATACAAATTTAGGCTGATGAAACAAAATACAAGAGTCCAAAACATAAAAGAAATTAATCTTTTGAAAACAAATGCTAAGCTCCATGCAATTACACAATCTTTTTTCAATATTAAGGTAAATTATTAAAAATACATGGGAGTAATTCTTACCGTTCCTTTAAAACTTGGACATAATTTTACGACACATAAAATATAAAGCTGGGAGAACTACTCAATGTTGCTTTGAAAGAATTTCTTTTGACTTAGATGCTTATCTCACTACCTATTTTATTATTTAGAGCTATCTCTTTCAATTGAGCAAATACAACTTAAATTGAATGCTCATATACTTCTTTGCTCTCACTGACAGTAGGGAGAAGCAGGACTGTATGTTTTGTAGGCTCTTATTTTTTCTTAGGCTTCACTGAATGAAAGTGCTGTTGGTACATATATACTTTAGAATAGAATAGAATAGAATAGAATAGAATAGAATAGAATAGAATAGAATAGAATAGAATAGAATAGAATAGAATAGAATAGAATATTTCAGTTGGAAGGGACCTACAATGATCATCTAGTCTAACTGCCTGACCAATTCAGGGCTGACCAAAAGTTAAAGCTTGTAATTAAGAGCATTGTCCAAATGCCTCTTAAACATTGACCAACATGGGGCATTGACCATCTCTCTAGGAAGCCTGTTCCAGTGTTTGACAATCCTCTCGGTAAAGACATGTTTCCTAATGTCCAGTGTGAAGCTCTCCTGGTGCAGCTTTGAACTATTCCCACATGTCCTATCACTGGATACCAGGGAGAAGAGATCAGCACCTCGCTCTCCACTTCGCCTCCTCAGGAAGCTGTAGAGAGCAATAAGGTTGCCCCTCAGCCTCCTTTTCTCCAAACTAGACAAGCCCAAAATCCTTAGCCGCTCCACACAGCACATGCCTTCCAAGCCCTTTCCCCAGCCTTGTTGCCCTCCTCTGGATGCATTCAAGGACCTTAACATCCTTCTTAAATTGTGGGGCCCAGAACTGCACACAGTATTCAAGGTGAGGCCACACCAGTGCTGAATACAGCAGGATAATCACCTCTTTTGACTGGCTGGTTATACTGTGTTTGATGCACCCCAGGATGCGGTTTGCCCTCTTGGCTGCCAGGGCACACTGCTGACTCACATTGAGCCTGCTGTCAGCCAGCACCCCCAGATCTCTTTCTGCAGGGCTGTTCTCCAGCCACTCGTCTCCCAGTTTATACTTGTGCCCAGAATTACTCCATCCTAGGTGCAGAGTCTGGCATTTCAACTTGTTAAATTTCATCCCATTAATCATTGCCCAATGCTCCAATCTATCTAGGTCCCTCTGCAAGGCATCTTGTCCCTCAAGAAAGTCAACAGCACCTCCCAGTTTGGTATCATCAGCAAACTTGCTAATGGTGCATTCAACTCCTGCATCCAGACCATTGATAAATGTATTGAACAGAACTGCCCCTAGAATTGAGCCCTGAGGAACACTGCTGGTGACTGGTCGCCAGACAGATGTAGCCCCATTCACTACAACCCTTTGAGCCCTGCCATTCAGCCAGTTCTTCACCCAGCACACTGTGAACCCTCTCATCTCATAGTTGGACAACTTGTGCAAAAGGATGCTGTGAGGAACAGTATCAAAAGCCTTACTAAAATCCAGAAAAACTACATCCACCACCTTCCCTTCATCCACTAGGAAGGTGACCTTATCATAGAAGGATATCAAATTAGTTAAACAGGACTTTCCCTTTGTGAACCCATGTTGACTGTGCCTGATGATTGCATTACTCTTTAAATGCCTTTCAATACTACCCAGTATAATCTTCTCCATAATTTTTCCAGGAACAGAGGTTAGACTAACAGGTCTGTAGTTCCCTGGGTCTTCCCTCACACCTTTTTTGTAAATTGGAATAACACTGGCTAACTTCCAGTTAGCAGGGACCTCCCCAGACCCAGACTCACAAGACCTTTGGTAGTTGATCGAGTGGAGTTCTGCCATAACGTCCGCTAACTCCTTCAGTATTCTGGGATGAATCCCATCAGGCGCCATGGACTCGTGAACATTCAGCTGATGCAGCTGGTCCCTTAAAATACAGCCATAGAACTGTAGAAAGCTCTTGTTGTTCTTCTGGTTTTTTGGCCTTTTTTGGTTGCCTTTGTTATATGTGAAAGGTCAGTGTTGCTTCTGCCGATTCCCACTCAGTGAACATGTCCCTTAAAGCTGGCGCAGCGCTCTCAGCAAAATTATTCACAAACACTTGGCATTATTCATTCTTATACTTCAGCCATCTCTTAGCTTACACACCCATCAAGGTAAGCTGCACACACACCTGTGTGCCTATAGTCCAGCCTGTTCTTACACTTTATGGCAGAACTGATGGAATTTACCAACTAGAGATAAAATTTGTCTGATTTGCAAAGAAGATGAAACATGAACCATCCTCAGAAAATGAAACAATTCTCTCCTCCCCCAGATGAAATTGTAGAAACACAGAAATTATTTGATTCTCTGTATACTATATCTAGATATTTTTAAACCTATATCTTCAATTCTGTCTTCACATTCTCATGTACATCCCTTAACAATTCTGTACGTTTTTGTTGTTTCTGGACTTTTGATATCATGAGCATTCAGAAAGACATGTGTGACATACTGTTTTGGCCTTGTACCTACTCTTGCTAAGAAAGCAACTGTACATGTCTATATTCCTTGTTTGTTAAAAAAGCATTGTTAGTGTATTTATGATTAACATAAAGAAGCAACACTAAAATAAAGGGACTTGTTGAAGTACAACCAGGTTTCTGTCCTATAAAAACATTCAGGACAGAAAAAATGGAGATGACACCTGAAGTATGAAGACCTGCCTTGAACTCCTTAAGTCTGGAGGAGTCAAACAATTTTGAGATTATTCTACAGGTTAAATGAGGCTTCATATGGACTCCAGCTATAGAAGACAGTATATCAAAAGACAAAGCTGGAACTGCACCTGAAGGGAGTAGAAAGGCTTTTCCTTCTCCGCATCATGCAAGAATTGGAGCACCACCCATAGAGGAAACTCCGCCCACAGTAGGTGTTTTCACATGGCTTCTTCTCCCTCTGACCATTGATTATAAATGTAAAACTACAAAAGCAAGCCAACAGAAAGGTCCAGCAGAATAAAGTAGAAGTAGTCAAAGCAGATAATTTTCTTTGATTAAAAATATGATTGGTTCTTAGGTGCAAACTTGTCCTTTCCCTACAGTAGTTTCATCTTAGCCTTTCTTGACACCCATATCAGTTACCCTTTTCTTCATTTCTGCATCTTTCTAGTCCTCCAGACAGAGGTGCAGGGGCAATTTGGAGGGGGAGGAAGTAAGTGTGCAGTCATGAGGCTGCTTCCTAGTGTCATCATCAAAAGTATTCACAGCACTGCAAAGTGCCAACAAGGTCATCATCGCCATATTAGACCTAATCCCCCAGTAAACATACTAAACCCTCCCTCCTTGCTTTCAGCAAGAAATTATGGAACTAATGTAACATTTGCTGCCATCACATTGTTCACACTACTGTTTTATGTTATGCTTCATCATTCACCCTGTTGATTGAGATTATAAGCTCTCTAGAGCTGGGACCATCTGGTATTCTCCGTTTGGAAAGAGCTTAGCACAATAAGGTCTTGTTCTGGGTTGACACACACAATCATAACAAAAACAACTAACAATAAATAGATAGTTTTATCTCACCAGTTGATATGGGTTTTTTCTTATTCCCAGTGGACATTTTGCTGTAATATAAGTATTCAAAAAGGGAAAATGAAAAGACAAGACATCCTTTAGGTATGAGGAACAAATTCAGATTATCCTCAACCTAGTCACCTTTTATCCTATCCACTCTCCTATTTCATTTTGCATCTATGCAATAAGTAACAGCTTTCATATACAGGCTGGACTAAATCAGTTATGAGTTTATTTCCTCCATTTTTACATACAAAGCCAGAGACCTACCTAAAACACATGAACCCACACTGAAAAATACAGTGATAAGACTAATTAATTACAGCATAAGATTAGACAATAATATAATATTGCTAATTACTCACAGTTTGGGGCCCATTTTTTCAGTGCAGCGGACAACAGCATGCATTTAATCCCCATAATAACAATAATGGGATACATGATTAAGCCTATTTTATTCTTTCTTAATTTTTATAATACCAATAACAAAGATCATTAACCTCTATTCTGTTTAACATCTAATCAGCCATTTTAGTTAAAGAAATATAATAGAAAACATTAAACATCACTTTGTTTAGCTAGATTTCCTCTCAGGAGGGGAATTTTTCCTAATGTTATATTAATACCAGTTTACTCAACAAGTGTCAAAACGTCAGTGGTAACATGGAAAAACATCTATGGCAACATGCAGTCTTTAAACAAATCTGTTTAATCTTCATTATTTGGTAAACAGTTTCATAAAAAAGGTAAGTTTTCTGTTAAAATGTATATTGAATATATTTGATAAATTTTCCTTTTGATCATTCTGTTATCGTCTGGGCTTCAAACATGACTTAGATTCAGGTATTTATAGATGTAAAGTTTTGGTTCAGTCCTATATTTCATCCTTTCATTAGAAAGATAGGAGTAATATCTACCTCTGTTAGTGAAGGTAAGCTGAGTTAAGAAGAGGAAAAAGAAAAAGAATATATTACTGCTGAGAAGAATCCATTTTGCATAAATGTCCCAAAGAGCAACGCAATAATAAAAGTGAAGCTATATAAACAATATTTTGAATTAGCATTTCTAACAACTTATAAAAGATAAAATAGCAAAATGGTGATGTATTAGTAAACAAGAGATATGGTTTTGAATTTCAAGCTTGGCTACTGAAATATGTTTTTTTACTCAGTTATAATGGTAACGTTGAATAAGACCTTGCTTTTTTAGGTGAGTAACCATAGCAAGACAGTAGGAAGATGTAAGCTAAAACAGGGATGAAATTATGTAAATTTTAGAAATTACCAACAAAATTGTACTAAAAAAAGATTAGAGGAGTTCTGAAGATTACTGACGAAACTGGTGGACCCCAAGTATTATCTTGTATTTATTTATTTATGTATGAGTATTGCAAGACAGATCATCTGTTAGAGTGATGTCATGTACAGATCAATAATCAGTTGATTAGAAGAGAGCATCTGTGAAGCCTACACATTTAATAAAAGGGTTACGGGATATTACTTATTTAGAAATGATCCAACAGGAATATGTAACCATTTGTCATTTTAAGGCCGTAGAGAGTTCCCAAATGCTCAGATCTTTGGGAACATGTTGATGTTAAAATCCTATTTGATGTTTGTTGAAAATCTTTTGGGTCTGTATGCTTTAAATTAAATATATTGATTTTTTCACACTCCTGTAGAACTCCTGTAGTATTTATTCCATATTAGGCACTACCAGTCCTCTTCCCCTCAAATCGAGCATCCAGAAAGTCAAAAACAGTTATAAGAAGTCACAATTAGAGAAGAATAAAAAACAGTATCAGGGATTACAAAACCAATATTTTGAGCTACATTCTGCTGTACTTAAGAATGCTAAAGGCAGCACCTAAGTTTGAGTTAAACAATGAATCATGAAATAAAGATTTGCCTATTTTTCTACAATTCCTGAATTTAAGAGGACTTAAAACTAATTTCAGTCTAACTTTGAAATACTTTCTCTGCAACTCATGTGTATATTCTAAACAAGTTAAAGTAAGATTTTAGAATAGGAAGGACAACATTTTCAATTATATCAACATAAGAAGGCACTGCTTTAATTAGATCTCATCAAGATAGCTTATTAATAAGTCTGTCACAAATGTTCAAACTGCTACAAATCTTACGAGAAAAGAGATAGAAGAAAGATATCCTCTATAACTCAAAGATAATATTTAGTTCAAGCTGCCATTCAAAAATGCCATTCTGCTGCCACTGAAGAAGATTTCTCTTCAAGGTGACACTGCTATGCCCTTACGTTATGTTAAAAATATCACATTCCTCTACTGCAGCTACTTGGTCCAAAATGTTTTTCCAAGCAAGCATGAAAACTGCATTCTTATCTTCACCAAACAATGGAAAATACACGTGGCATTCTTCAAAATCGGCGTGAAACCTATATTTAGGTGATTGTTAAGAAAATATTTATTTAGCAAGAATGAGGAATTTGAACTTTCAATGTATTTCTAAAACCTGAAAGACATGGGTAATGTCTATTTTTCCTGTGGATGGGATTCCCATCTGTAGATCACCACTTTGCTTGGAAAATGGACATTCCAGCTTTTCTGCAGCTCTACAAATTGATTGTTAATTATTTTAAACAAACACTGTTATAGGGAAGAATAATTGTTCTTCTGCTACTTTATCTACAATGTAACTTATCCTCATGTAAGGAGACAACCAACCTAGAGGTCATCAAACATCTAGAAGATAATTTTACATTACTACTACACTGAGCCAAATGCAAGCTGCTTCCCAAATGGGAAAGGTTCTAAAGGTTCTTGGGTTTCTTAATTTTAAGGGAATTTCATGCAAATCCCAGGAGATATCTTGATCTACAGCCATCCATTCTATGCTAACCATTCTCCATTCTCCCACTAATCCACACAGCAACTACACTGAAAAAAAATCAAGCTACAATAAAGCTAAAGGACAGTCATGTACCTTGTCTCCTCCTTTCCTTTCCTTAAATCAATGAGAGTTGCAATCTCCACCTTCAATGGACAGGTTTTCTTGTGAGTTTTGGCTTTGTGAACAGCTTGTGAGAAAAGACTAAACAGTATTTGTATTACAGACTAAACTACATGTAAAGAAAATGTTCAATTCATATCTTATTACAAGAAATGCAGGAACAAGAGTTCTTGCTGAATAAGATGCACAAAGATAGGTAAAATTTAAATGTTTTATTGTAAGAATCTAAATATTAAGTAAGCATTATGGGTTTAGTCCTGGGGTTGGGATTTTTTGTTTGTTTGTTTCTTGATGATTCAGCATTCTTCTGTAACACCATACTCCCTAACCCTTGCATTATAAGAGAAGATTATGAACACCTGTCTGACTGACGAGTGGTTTGGAATGCTCTGTTTATATTATATTTCAAAGAAAGAGGAAAGGATTAAGAGTGGGCTGTGATTTAATACAAGCCCAATCTCTATCCATCAATGTTATCCACTATTAACGTGACAAACCAAAGGCAACAAAGCCTTTACAATTGGTAACATCTAATTAATCTCTATCTCTTCTAAAAATATCTGTTGCAAGAATTTTTCTGAAAAGTAGAATTTATTAATAAAAGGAAATTCCAAGTGTTCCTTAGGCTACAATGCTGTCAAAAACAGAAAATGAAATGTAGATGTTACATATGCATAAAATAGAAAATCCTTCCAATCAAAAAAACAGAAAAAGAAAAAGCATGACATAAACGATATTTTAGAAATAACCATGTAAACCATCAAATTTTATCACAAAATTATTGTTATAACAATGTGACTGATCCTTAATGGTGAGGATCACACTTAAAAACAATTACTTGTGCATTAAATTATGCAATGTACCCAAAAAAAGGGGGTAATTAAGCATGAAGTGAACCTTTTTAGACACGAAATAGTTCTCTGAATGAACCAGCACTCATTAGTTTAGTTAATGAATGGAGATACATATCTCTGCACTTGCAAGCAGTAATTATTTTTGCCCTTATCCTGGGAAGTATCACTATTTGGATCGGTTCTCTCAAGGGAAAAAAGACAATAAAGTGGGTATGGGTATGCCTATAAGTTTAGTGCAATTTTCTTTGTTTACACATAACCATCTGTCCTGGAACAGAGATGCACACATAGCATGTAGACTATTTTTTAACAGGAATTATAAGATGACATAAACGACCAGTTTCTCAAGAGCCAGTCTCAACATCCAGATCAAACCCAAATGCTTACACAATTCTCTCTTTAGATGATACTGCACAAAAAAGTTACTACTACATAGCATTTCTTCACAAACCTGTTTGCTTAATTATCTTGAAACAATGTGTAGCAATCACAAAATTTATTTTATACTACCTGAGAAGTCCAGTTTGACATTAAGTGTGCTTCTCTTCTTTATCTACACGGCTCCACTCAGTAAGCCATATTCTGTGTAAAGAACACTTACTTCTGCCTCTGTCTTTCCATTCATTTACTTGGATATGCCCTTTACACATACAACAAAGCTGACAAGCTGGTGCAATTGGATTGCCTATCTAGCATAAAAACTGTAGCCCTGGTTACCAAAATAAGGGCAAATGAAAGGCAAGCAACCCCTCTGCATGACCTTCCTATTGCAGAATAAAATACAAAATACTGAAAAGAAAAGTATGTACATCAATTATTATAGAAGATGCAGGAATATTATGCAGCATCGACATTTTACGTTTATTTTAATGGATGCATGTTTCATATTTAACAGCAAATATAGAAAAATACTATATTCGTACTGATAAAGAAAAGAGTTTGTAAAAAAAGAAGCTAGTGTTAGCAAAAATTGGCTTCTTTGATAAATGATTGTATACTTGCCGAGGAGAGGAAAACACTGAAAGCGAATGGACACAAGTGGGGGAGTCACAGTGATAGAAGATGCAGTAAACACCATTATCATCAACTGCCTCAATAACTTGTAGCAAAGGCAGGAGTAGAGTTTTAGGGTTTATTAGAAGCACTATTACTATTATTATTATTATTTTGTTGTTCAATAGAAGAATATAAACGAAAGAAACAAATTGTACATTCTAAACCTGTGAAAATACTATAAACCTAGCTGCCTATTTACACAGGAGAAATAAAATGCTTCTTGGACTTTTTTTTGTTCAGTTTGTGTAAGATCGTAAGTATGTAATCAGGTATTTTCAATGTGATACATTATTTTATTTGCCTACTCTCTTATTAAATTCTTAGCTTAGTTACTCAAGCATTTGGCCTGAAGAAACCACAACTGCTGAGGTTTAGTATTTTCTTATTGGGTGATAAAGCCCTTCCCATGTATTTCACTAAGGACAACCGCTCATGCATACCTTAGAAAGGATCACTTCCCAGAGCTCAGTGTAAAATTATTAACTTTCTTCAAAAATCTACAAAGATTTATGAATCTGCTTGCCTATAATCCAGTCTCTTTCTACTGTGTAATTTTTAAAATCTCTATGTACAAAACTATGTTGTGATATTCATTCTTTTCATGGTATATTATCTTTGTCATGCATAATACTAATCCTCCAGATCAACTTGTCTTTCATCTCTGCCCTTTAAGAAAAAAAACAGTCCATAGTCCATAGTATCTTCTCAGGCGAAGACCTGCTATTTTTAATAGCACTAATGCGTATGGAGTAAAATAGGAAGTACATTGTCTTTTTTGCCTATTGAAGTTTACTATAATTGTTACATCCTTCATTTTGACTGTATGTGAGTTATCATACAATAATTTTCTTTGCATTTCCTATTTAATTCATCACAGTTGTATTCCTATCTTGAGCAGACTGCAGATTGCTATGATTCATTTTATAGTACTAAATTTTTATGTAAATTTATAAACTGGGAAAATTACAGTTGGCTTGATCTAGAAAATGAAAACTCTTCTTACAAAATTCCTCTGGACAAATTTACTAATTTCTCTCCAAAACTTATTTTATTTGGCGGGGGGAAGCAGTACAGGAAACCTACCTAAGGATTCTTACATTGCACTCCCCAAAAGAGAAATTACAGTTACTTTTCTAAATTATTTTATCATTTTTCTAATTGATTATTATTTTCAAATATAGGAGTATTGTTCTAATTTATAAAATAAGACCAATTTCCTAGAAATCGTGTGATTTTTCTTCAAGTTTCCCATCAGTAACCTGCATTGATTCTGTACTGTTCAACAATGTGGACAGAGATTGAGATCTACCTCATTATTGTATCCAGAAGTAAAGTGTACAGAAATGGAAATGTTTCTGAATCAGTAATACATTTTAGGGGTTAAAAATGAGCATGTGGCAATGAAAATATTTCTCTGTTCTTGGTACAAAAGCAAACACAAATGCCTCACAGTCATAAAGCAGATAGTAAATAGTGTTTATTTAAAAAGTTTTAAGATGCAAGTACGTAACTCCAAGGACTTGGAATGATGAAAGAATATTCTTAACACTACCACTGTAGATTATATTTTCCTCTAATTCTTAAAGTTAGGTGACTGTTTTGTACTACAGAAAAAGATATTTCATTATTAGTATTTCCCTCCTTACTCTTTTTTCATCATTCTGTTCCTGAAATAACAGATAAGCAATAGTCAATTAACAATAGTTCACAGGGCGTTCTTTCAAATCTTGGACAAAGTCTATAAATAGATATGAATAACACAAATATCTCCTCTCTTACATTGAATTGCTGTAGATAATGACCTAAATAGCACATGTGCAAGTAATTTCAGTATTTTATACTTGTAGCTCTTTATAGATGCACCCTTTGGGCGTAATCCAGCAAAGATTTGCACATATGCTCAAGTTTATGCATTCCGAGTAGTCCCAAGGCTTTTGTTTGTACTGTTTATACAAGTGCCACATGATTGTTCTCTTTCATGTAATACCTTTAAGAAAAAAGAGAAGGAAGGAAAGGAAAGAAGAGGCTGATTTAATCTTGGTCTATAGAGTCCATACTAGTTTGAAACCTCTGACGCTCAAGTTATTATAAATTTTTTGGGTTGTTTGAAGAAAATGAGAGGAACTGCTTTATGTCTAATTATAGGAAAGATCAAACAGACTTGATTTTGATGAATTTTCCAGGTCTTATTCGAACTAATTTAATTAACTGCAGCATTTACCTAGCAACTTTATGAGAATAGACTTCATGTGAGATTTCTTGTGGTCCTTGAGCCAGTGTACATACAAGAGTGCAAGATCAGCCCTTTTAATTTCACCTTGGCCCTTAACTCAGAGAATCAAGTAGAACCAGGAAGTGCAGAGGAACAAGAAAATAGGAAGTATTTTTTGAAGCTTTGACAAGTTCACTTCTCTTTTGGTTTGAATTCTGGCCAATGGTTCAGATCACCTCTTATTTTAGCCAAATCTGGAGGCCAAACCTCTGCTGGTTTTGTTCAACCTCTGCCCTTTCTTCCTGTCCCACAGTCCCCAATTCACACACTACCTGTGAATCTATTTTGACAGCTGTATTTTCCCAACAGGAAAATACTTTACACATATGTGGTAATTTCAGAGTCAGTACATACAGCTCCCTCTCTTACCTCAGTATGCCTCCCCTTCTATACAGTTATGCTTGTACAGGCTAAACCTAGGAAAGGCTCTGACCCCTCAACTCTTCATTTTATTCCCCTTTTAATTATACACAGCACATACATTCATAAGTGTAGAAACAAACTGAAGACAAACAGTGTATCTAATTATCTGTGTATGACGTTGCTTAAACTTTTAATATATTGCCTTGGGTGCATCTTGGAGTCAGGGAGAGGAAGTTAAAAAAAATAGGCTTTTCCTTTTGGAAATCTCTTCCAAAGGTTTTAGACAGCTTTTGGTGTAAAATAAAAAGATGTTATTGCAAAAGTGGTGGGAAGTGAGCAGGGATTTTAATTTACTTTCATGTTGTTTCCCCACTAAGTTCAATCTAAGGTGAAACATCATGTTGATGTCAAATTTTGCTTCAAGCAAAACAATAGAGGAGCTCTAAAATTAATGTAGGTGTCCAGTCAGAGGCCTTATACAGCCATTAACGGCAGTGCCAGCTTGAGATAATGCATTATAAGCATGAAAAATTCAACAGTAATTGCTGTGTTCTCATCTCTCTCCCTCTTTCTTCTTTTGTTTTCTACAGAATCTACTGCACATTCCCAAACTGGTCTTTCTGCTAGTTTACCC